>NW_020538684.1:0-10000 GCF_003426905.1 Ctenocephalides felis
ATATATATATATATATTAGGGGGGGCCGAATCATTATTAATAGAAGTAAAATTAAGCGATATGGGCACCTTTTCATATGAAATATATGTGTTATTTAAATGATTTTGACTTCAAAACCATATATCGCAAATAACTCTTTAGCCAGCGAAATTTTCAATAAAATACTGGTTTTAATAAAGTTATATATTAATTTAGGCATGTGAATAATTCAAATTGTGAGTTATATTTTGATGATAGTTTGTACGGGGGTTTTTAAATCGGGTTTAGTTTGTTGTTATTTATTTCCATCAGAGTGCGCTAGTATTTTTTTATAATGATTCTCGAAGTTTCGAAAAGGATATATTAATGTGAAAAATTGGCATAAATCTCATTCAGTTCTCCAGTTAGACGTGAAGTATCAATGGCGAATTCTTATTTAAATTCCGGCGCAAGTGCCAGTAATTTGAATCATATGCGCTCGCATGATCAAATTACATTTGGGAAGCAAAAGATTTACTGGAATAAATCTTCCGACAAGTATGGAAATTATCAGGTATTATTTTATTTGGCCGAAATATCAAAAAAACAAAATAAATGTTTTCATATAAAACATTTACTCCAAATGTGGTAACGAAATTGATTCAGACGTGGGAAAAAATTGATATTCCAATATGGAGAAACGAAGTATCGCTAGAAAATGAACCGATTGATTGATAAATATAAAAGTACAAATAAAAGCAAGTCTACCCAAGCATCATTTCAGGAGTTTGTAGAATCCACGAAAGAATTATTTTATATTGGAAAATGCAAATGTGATTTGCGAAGATTACTGTGTTCCTGTGGACTGATCCCAGAACATTTACAAGCGTTTATGATGGATCAACATAATGAGAGGAAATCTACGATACCAGAATATATTATAAAAATTGAAGATGAAGTATCAGAATCTACAATAACTAGCAATATTACTCCAGGTGAGACATATACTCCAGATGTTGATTTTGATTCTAAAAGCAGTTCGGAAAGTTCACAAAATACCTCTCATATAAAACGTGGTCCATATAGTCGAAGATATAAGGCTCCAAGCTATGCCTTAATGTGCGACAGATTTGCAATTTCTGATAGAGTTGGTTCTGGCGTGGTGACGGCAATCCCTGCGTGACCTGGGCATAACGGATGATTGGGGCAATCCTGTCATTATGGATAAAAATAAAGCGTTCGTGAGAGGCAGAAAAATAGGCAAGCTCTACACAAACGATATGATTCTTCTGAATTAATAGCATTTTCATTCGACGGCCGAAAAAATGATTCTATTACCATGGAAAAATCGATAAGAAGTTTCACCCACGAATGATTAAAGAAGCGCATTTAGTTTTCTTTTTTAAAGGAACCGAATGGCCAATTGTTGGGTTACACAAAATTGGAAAATGAAGATTCGGAAAGTAAAGTAATCAAATTGAACGAGTTTTTCGCCGATAAAGGAATAGCTCTCGATTCTTTGATAGGCATATGTTGCGATGGTGAACCAGCAAATACAGGCGTAAAAAATGGTATTTTACGTCGATTTGAAATTCAGTTAAACAGGCCACTGCATTGGTTGTGTGTCTTCTCCACTTTAACGAACTTCCACTTCGCCATTTATTTAACTATTTGGAAAAATCATTGACCACTGGACCACGAACAAAAACTGGAATATTAAGCAAACAAATTGAAACATGCGAAAATATACCGGTGAGTTATAACATATTTACTATTTTTAATACCTATGTTCAAATTCAATATAATTTATTTTTCCTATATACTTCCAGCCGGTAAAAGACTTTGAAAAATCCCACTTGAAAATTTGGCTGATATAAGTCCTGCTGAATCGACAACTGACTCAAGTTATTTAATAAAAATAGCTAAAGCAGTTGCTTCTGGAGAAGTATCGACAGACGTAGCTAACATGAAACCAGGGCCAATAGCACATTCCCGTTGGCTCACGAAGGCTAGTAGGTTACTTCGGTTATATGTAAACTACTAATAAGCCTTCCAAAATTTGAAAATTTCTGGCAAAACTACGTAATGAAAGTATATATTCCAATGTACTTTAACATTAAATATTACAACTCTGTGGTGTATGGTAGTATATTATTTATAAATTTATTAGCTGGACGTAATATTTAGACTCGAATTTGAGACAAATTGTGAACAATGTTGCTAAAGAAAACGCATACTATGCTCACTCAGAAAATATTTTATTAGCAATGTTGTTTGATAATAAAAAGGAAATACGAGATTCAGCTATAAGAAAAATCTTATATTACCGTAATAATGTGGAAGACCTGACGCAATTGAGAGATTACAAAACACCCGAAATAAATTTCGAATGCACCGACTATACTAATATGATAGATATGGATGATTATTCAAATATATCCGAACCAGCCTTTACGCTAAATATTCCTCATGAACATCTAGTACAATATCTACAAAGCAATGAGTGTCCATGGAGTGACCCTAAAATTCCGGTCCACATTCAGGGAACTGAGAGACATGTTCAATTACTGGCTAATGTATCAAAACGCGTATTAGAGCAAAATCGCGAAGGTGTTATGACAGCGACACTACTATCTCGTGAAAAGCATCCTCGACTGGAAAGTAAGCAAAATTTCAGATATTAATTTATTTAAATTGTATTAGCTAAATGTAAGAAATTTTATTTTAAATAAAAATGTAACTTAAAGAAATAAAAATGTTGTATTTAAACCATGTCATGTAAATAAATAATAGAATAAATATATGTCATTCCTAAAAAACAAAAACAATATTTCTTCAAAAGTAGTTTGACCTGTTTCGATGCATGATTCTAGGTTAGGCTTACTCGCAAATGTCCCCTAACAGTTTACTTGATGTAGTCTGATGTACCCGTAAGTTACTGATTTCAAAAAGCCGGAAAATGTTTTAACCTGTTTCGATGCATGATTCTAGGTTAGGCTTACTCGCAAATGTCCCCGAACAGTTTACTTGATGTAGTCTGATGTACCCGTAAGTTACTGATTTCAAAAAGCCGGAAAATGTTTTTAACCTGTTTCGATGCATGATTCTAGGTTAGGCTTACTCGCAAATGTCCCTAACAGTTTACTTGATGTAGTCTGATGTACCCGTAAGTTACTGATTTCAAAAAGCCGGAAAATGTTTTTAACCTGTTTCGATGCATGATTCTAGGTTAGGCTTACTCGCAAATGTCCCTAACAGTTTACTTGATGTAGTCTGATGTACCCGTAAGTTACTGATTTCAAAAAGCCGGAAAATGTTTTTAACCTGTTTCGATGCATGATTCTAGGTTAGGCTTACTCGCAAATGTCCCCTAACAGTTACTTGATGTAGTCTGATGTACCCGTAAGTTACTGATTTCAAAAAGCCGGAAAATGTTTTTAACTGTTTCGATGCATGATTCTAGGTTAGGCTTACTCGCAAATGTCCCCTAACAGTTTACTTGATGTAGTCTGATGTACCCGTAAGTTACTGATTTCAAAAAGCCGGAAATGTTTTTAACCTGTTTCGATGCATGATTCTAGGTTAGGCTTACTCGCAAATGTCCCCTAACAGTTTACTTGATGTAGTCTGATGTACCCGTAAGTTACTGATTTCAAAAAGCCGGAAAATGTTTTTAACCTGTTTCGATGCATGATTCTAGGTTAGGCTTACTCGCAAATGTCCCCTAACAGTTTACTTGATGTAGTCTGATGTACCCGTAAGTTACTGATTTCAAAAAGCCGGAAATGTTTTTAACCTGTTTCGATGCATGATTCTAGGTTAGGCTTACTCGCAATGTCCCCTAACAGTTTACTTGATGTAGTCTGATGTACCCGTAAGTTACTGATTTCAAAAAGCCGGAAATGTTTTTACCTGTTTCGATGCATGATTCTAGGTTAGGCTTACTCGCAAATGTCCCCTAACAGTTACTTGATGTAGTCTGATGTACCCGTAAGTTACTGATTTCAAAAAGCCGGAAAATGTTTTTTAACCTGTTTCGATGCATGATTCTAGGTTAGGCTTACTCGCAAATGTCCCCTAACAGTTTACTTGATGTAGTCTGATGTACCCGTAAGTTACTGATTTCAAAAAGCCGGAAAATGTTTTTTAACCTGTTTCGATGCATGATTATAGGTTAGGCTTACTCGCAAATGTCCCCTAACAGTTTACTTGATGTAGTCTGATGTACCCGTAAGTTACTGATTTCAAAAGCCGGAAAATGTTTTTACCTGTTTCGATGCATGATTCTAGGTTAGGCTTACTCGCAAATGTCCCCTAACAGTTTACTTGATGTAGTCTGATGTACCCGTAAGTTACTGATTTCAAAAAGCCGGAAAATGTTTTTAACCTGTTTCGATGCATGATTCTAGGTTAGGCTTACTCGCAAATGTCCCCTAACAGTTTACTTGATGTAGTCTGATGTACCCGTAAGTTACTGATTTCAAAAAGCCGGAAAATGTTTTTAACCTGTTTCGATGCATGATTCTAGGTTAGGCTTACTCGCAAATGTCCCCTAACAGTTTACTTGATGTAGTCTGATGTACCCGTAAGTTACTGATTTCAAAAAGCCGAAAATGTTTTTAACTGTTTCGATGCATGATTCTAGGTTAGGCTTACTCGCAAATGTCCCCTAACAGTTTACTTGATGTAGTCTGATGTACCCGTAAGTTACTGATTTCAAAAGCCGGAAAATGTTTTTAACCTGTTTCGATGCATGATTCTAGGTTAGGCTTACTCGCAAATGTCCCCTAACAGTTTACTTGATGTAGTCTGATGTACCCGTAAGTTACTGATTTCAAAAAGCCGGAAAATGTTTTTAACCTGTTTCGATGCATGATTCTAGGTTAGGCTTACTCGCAAATGTCCCCTAACAGTTTACTTGATGTAGTCTGATGTACCCGTAAGTTACTGATTTCAAAAAGCCGGAAAATGTTTTTAACCTGTTTCGATGCATGATTCTAGGTTAGGCTTACTCGCAAATGTCCCCTAACAGTTTACTTGATGTAGTCTGATGTACCCGTAAGTTACTGATTTCAAAAGCCGGCGGAAAAATGTTTTTAACCTGTTTCGATGCATGATTCTAGGTTAGGCTTACTCGCAAATGTCCCCTAACAGTTTACTTGATGTAGTCTGATGTACCCGTAAGTTACTGATTCCAAAAGCCAGCCGGAAAATGTTTTTAACCTGTTTCGATGCATGATTCTAGGTTAGGCTTACTCGCAAATGTCCCCTAACAGTTTACTTGATGTAGTCTGATGTACCCGTAAGTTACTGATTTCAAAAGCCGGAAAATGTTTTAACCTGTTTCGATGCATGATTCTAGGTTAGGCTTACTCGCAAATGTCCCCTAAAGTTTACTTGATGTAGTCTGATGTACCCGTAAGTTACTGATTTCAAAAAGCCGGAAAATGTTTTTAACCTGTTTCGATGCATGATTCTAGGTTAGGCTTACTCGCAAATGTCCCCTAACAGTTTACTTGATGTAGTCTGATGTACCCGTAAGTTACTGATTTCAAAAAGCCGGAAAATGTTTTTAACCTGTTTCGATGCATGATTCTAGGTTAGGCTTACTCGCAAATGTCCCCTAACAGTTTACTTGATGTAGTCTGATGTACCCGTAAGTTACTGATTTCAAAAAGCCGGAAAATGTTTTTAACCTGTTTCGATGCATGATTCTAGGTTAGGCTTACTCGCAAATGTCCCCTAACAGTTTACTTGATGTAGTCTGATGTACCCGTAAGTTACTGATTTCAAAAAGCCGGAAAATGTTTTTAACCTGTTTCGATGCATGATTCTAGGTTAGGCTTACTCGCAAATGTCCCCTAACAGTTTACTTGATGTAGTCTGATGTACCCGTAAGTTACTGATTTCAAAAAGCCGGAAAATGTTTTTAACCTGTTTCGATGCATGATTCTAGGTTAGGCTTACTCGCAAATGTCCCCTAACAGTTTACTTGATGTAGTCTGATGTACCCGTAAGTTACTGATTTCAAAAAGCCGGAAAATGTTTTTAACCTGTTTCGATGCATGATTCTAGGTTAGGCTTACTCGCAAATGTCCCCTAACAGTTTACTTGATGTAGTCTGATGTACCCGTAAGTTACTGATTTCAAAAAGCCGGAAAATGTTTTTAACCTGTTTCGATGCATGATTCTAGGTTAGGCTTACTCGCAAATGTCCCCTAACAGTTTACTTGATGTAGTCTGATGTACCCGTAAGTTACTGATTTCAAAAAGCCGGAAAATGTTTTTAACCTGTTTCGATGCATGATTCTAGGTTAGGCTTACTCGCAAATGTCCCCTAACAGTTACTTGATGTAGTCTGATGTACCCGTAAGTTACTGATTTCAAAAAGCCGGAAAATGTTTTTAACCTGTTTCGATGCATGATTCTAGGTTAGGCTTACTCGCAAATGTCCCTAAAAGTTTACTAGATGTAGTTTGAAATTATATATAAATACTGAATATTTTGTTAAAAAGGAAATAAATATACTGAATATTTTATTATAAAAGAATCGAAATATTTATAGGTTGGAAGTTACTAATTATTTAGAGTATATTACAAAAATTAAATAAAAATAGCAACTTGCACGTATTTTGCACATTGACAACTTACACGTATTCTGAAAATTGACAACTTGCACGCATTATGCAAATTGACAACTTGCACGTATTTTACACATTGACAACTTGCACGCATTTTGCATTATAGATAACTTATACGTACTTTGCTTATTAGCAACTTGTACGCATTTCCAAGAAATTTAGCAAAAAACATTCTCCCTATTTAGAATTTAATGAATTATATCATATATTTATATTAAAAAATTATGAAAAGTTTCTCTTAAAAACATATATTTCGTAAACTTACAAAATATTTATAACTATTCTCTTGACATTATGGTTATTGAAAGAAATAATAAATATTTCTAGTATTGGAATTTGTCAATAAGTTTTGATTTACGTGCTGACTCACGCACGTTGTACAAAATAGCTAGGTAGATACCGAAGAAGTGTCACATGTACAGCATGTACAAGTTTTCGACTGTCAAGCCTACTGATTGTGGCATGCTGCAATGCGACGGCTTAAGGCTTATGCTCTAATAGCGTGGGGTGACGTCAAGCCAACATGACGAATCCCCAAGCCAAGGGCTGAGTCTCAACGGATCGCAGCGTGGTAACTGCTCTGCCGAGTACAACACCCCGCCAGGTACCTAAGTCGTTTACAAACGATTCCGAGTCTCTACATCGAACTAGTGACCCATGATCGACCGCTATAGGCAAGACAGATATAACGGACGGATATCGCCCCTGTCCAGCGCCCCATTCGGCTAAATATGGCTCGTGCGATAAACGGCGTGTGCCGAATACCTAATAAATCACATTGTATTGAGCCTTTCGACTCACGAGACTCTAGAGATATCGTTGCTTACTTTGTCTAGAAAGGATACGGCCTTAGAGGCGTTCAGGCATAATCCCACGGATGGTAGCTTCGCACCACCGGCCGCTCGACCGAGTGCGTGAACCAAATGTCCGAACCTGCGGTTCCTCTCGTACTGAGCAGGATTACTATCGCAACGACGATTCATCAGTAGGGTAAAACTAACCTGTCTCACGACGGTCTAAACCCAGCTCACGTTCCCTATTTGGGGTGAACAATCCAACGCTTGGCGAATTCTGCTTCGCAATGATAGGAAGAGCCGACATCGAAAGATCAAAAAGCAACGTCGCTATGAACGCTTGGCTGCCACAAGCCAGTTATCCCTGTGGTAACTTTTCTGACACCTCTTGCTGAAAACTCTTCAAGCCAAAAGGATCGATAGGCCATGCTTTCGCAGTCCCTGTGCACACTGAACAACGGGATCAAGCCAGCATTTGCCCTTTTGCTCTACGCGAGGTTTCTGTCCTCGCTGAGCTGGCCTTAGGACACCTGCGTTATTATTTGACAGATGTACCGCCCCAGTCAAACTCCCCGCCTAGCAGTTTCCTCGAATCGGATCACGCTAGAGTATTGTTGGCGATCGGCGCAATGGCTCACACCACTCTTATGCGCTTGGCTCTAGAAAACCGTGACAGTCGGAACGCAAGTTTTCGACGCACGCTTTCCGCCCATCGAGTAAGTAAAGAAACGATGAAAGTAGTGGTATTTCACCGACGATATTACTATCTCCCACTTATGCTACACCTTTATGTCTCCTTACAATGCCAGACTAGAGTCAAGCTCAACAGGGTCTTCTTTCCCCGCTAATTTTTCCAAGCCCGTTCCCTTGGCAGTGGTTTCGCTAGAAAGTAGATAGGGACAGTGGGAATCTCGTTAATCCATTCATGCGCGTCACTAGTTAGATGACGAGGCATTTGGCTATTTTTTTTTTTTTTTTTTTTTTGGCTAGGGGGGGAATGCATTTACGCACGCCGGTCGCCAGGTTGACCAGGCAGTGTGGGACTCGACCCGAAGGCAATACCCACTAAACCTAACTCCTAGTATTATGCCTGGCGGGTGTTGGCGCAGGCAGCACGCATTAATACAGATGGTTAGCCGATCCCCTGTCGCTCACTTCTTATAGTCGTTGTTCGTGACCATTTGCTGAATCCGATTAGCCCTCCTATAAGTACTCTGGTGGAAATTACTTTTAATTCGTCACTAGTTAATATTTTCTCCGACACTAGATATTTCGCAGATTCCTCATGCCATACACCTCTGATATTTAGTGTGATGGAATTGTATGACACTGTTGACACATTGTACTTCTTTTCACCTTGTTTTCCAGATTTTTATAATATTCTAACTTGCGTTTGTGGGCTCTAGCCATGTCCATGGATCCTCCAACAATTTGGGCATCCAGAACAATGGCTCTTCCACTTTGCGCGCGCAATTAAATCTGGTTTTCTGGTGCCTTCCGCCGTCTTGAAGTTTGGTTCTAGGTCGACGTGCGAGTACGTTTTCTCTAGGGCTCTTTTTACATACTGACACACGGCGTTGTGTCTCTCAATTCGCTGTCGATGGCTCCTGTGGCATGTCTGTAAAATATGGTCAAGGGTTTCGGGAGCATTGCAGCCGCCCGACGAAAAACCTGTCTTGTTTTCTTCCCCTGGTGGTACGGGATCTTGTGGCATTGCATTAATTCTAAACTTAATGCAGTTCATATAGTCTTTGCCCGACAGGAACCTACTGCCATCAATTACCCATCGATGTTGTGATGGGGTCTTCGACGATTTCGCGAGTGGTCCCCCGTCCACTGACTGATGCAGTAGCCGGGGCCCACCTCTCGTCTAATTGCTTTTGAGAAGACAGGACGTTTGTTGTTGTCCTTTAACCGTTTTTCGCAGTTGGCAATCTCCAGTTTGTGGAATTCGTTTTCGCCCCAGTTTAATTTATTAGCCGGTTTTTACGTCTCAGAGGTACCAGCCACCTTAAAGAGGGAAACGATAAGCCTCCGTCCTTAAAGTGCGCGTAAAAGTAAGCTGTAGTGAGGTCATTTGGTAATCTGAGCCAAGACTTAATCGCTTCTTACCACCGTCAAGTGATTTGAGAAGACCCAACTTGGCGTTTCCAGGGTTAGTTGATGTAACAGCCTGGGAATACCAATGGTTCTCAGTGCAAATAGGCGTTTTGTTGTGGCTTTAATGGTGCTTTTGTCAGTTTATCAATAATTATTTGGAGCTTGCTATTGATATCCCCAATGTTGGCACCTTCTGGAGTAAATGGTACTCCTAAGTAGCACCAGCCGTCTGTTCTCGATAGAGCCGGAAAGTTCCAGCCCTCCACATGTGAAGACGGTGTGTTATTGTCTACAAATGATTTCTTAACATGCGGTGCATTTTAATGGAAAACAGTGAACGATTTACTATTGTTGATTACAAGACCGCAGCTAGAAAGAAAGTTGCTGCATATGATCCAATAATGACTGCAATCCTTGATTGATTTGAAGCCACCAGAATTAGCAGAATTAGGTATCTGCAAAAGCAGTATATTATAGACCTTATCATCAATCCTGACTCCAATCTCT
>NW_020538684.1:15000-16237 GCF_003426905.1 Ctenocephalides felis
CAACGAACTTCGTCATTCGCTCAAGCATCTGGCGATACGAGCAGATATACATGGCAGTGCTCTCACACAATGCATAAGAGCGCTAAGCGGTTGTAAACTGCGTCACGCTTGCTTTTGCACACTGCGCAATATTTTTGCGACTAGCTCCGGTCAAACGTTAATGAAACGAATGATCATTGCCAGAGGCTTTTGCCCACAGTATATTATACTGGGACGCACAACATTTGTCGCAACATTATTTGCGCATATAGCACACGTTCATTCACTTAATAGTAAATGTACGTTATGATCCTTCGCAGGTTCAACCTACGGAACCTTTGTTACGACTTTTACTTCCTCTAAATAATCAAGTTTGTTATCTTCCCAGCAACATCGCAATGTCGAAACGCTGCCGTCGCCACCGGTCCGAAGACCTCACTAAATAAAATTCATCGGTAGTAGCGACGGGCGGTGTGTACAAAGGGCAGGGACATAATCAACGCAAGCTTATGACTCGCGCTTACTAGGAATTCCTCGTTCATGGGAAGAATTGCAAGCCCCAATCCCTAGCACGAAGAGGCTTCAACGATTACCCGGACCTTTCGGCCAAGGAAACCTGCTGATCTCTTCAGTGTAGCGCGCGTGCGGACCCGAACATCTAAGGGCATCACAACTCTTATTGATCAATTTCGTGCGACTAAATGTCGCCTGTCCCTCTAGAAGATATATTTGGTACGCCGGTATGAGAACCACAACCAACACGACCGAGCCGAAGCGGAGGGTCTTTGCGATACCAGAAAGTACGTCATTTATCAGGCTAGAGTCTCGTTCGTTATCAGAATTAACAAAAAAAAAAAACATACAAATCACTCCACCAACTAAGAACGGCCATGCACCACCACCCCCGAATCAAGAAGATCTCTCAATCTGTCAATCCTTCCGGTGTCTGGACCTGGTGAGGTTTTCCCGGTTGATCAAATTAAGCCGCAGGCTCCACTCCTTGTAGTGCCCTTCTGTCAATTCCTTTACGTTTCAGCTTGCAACCATACTTCCCCGGAACCCAAAAGCTTTGGTTTTCCCGGAAGCTGCCCGCCGAGTCATCGGAGGAACTTCGGCGGATCGCTAGCTGGCATCGTTTATGGTTAGAACTAGGCGTATGATCGCCTTCGACCTCTAATTTCGTTCTTGATTGATGAAAAACAATTTGGCAAATGCTTTCGCTTTATGTCCGTCTTGCGACGATCCAGAATTTCACCTC
>NW_020538685.1:0-49749 GCF_003426905.1 Ctenocephalides felis
AGCACTAAAAGTTCATCAGTCCTTTCAGGAGCATCAAGTTTTGGAAAACAAACTCTGTTTGAATGTAATCACCATCAGTTGTGCATTTAGTACAGCTATTGTACCCAGTATGTCCTTTTATTTGAAAAATAAAAGACTTTGCAGGTGTATCACACACAAAGTATTTTATAAAGCATTTGAAATGCTTATCCTCATATGTAAGTCCTTCCCTACACAAAACCACTGCCTCTTCAATAAAATCATTTAAGTAGTTGTCAGCGTTTTTAGGTTTTTCCAAACCACAATATATACCAATAACAAATACATATTTAGAAGGTATTACAGAGCCTAATATTGGCCATAACGTTGTTCTACAAGACCTCGATAAAGGTAAACCATCAACCGACATCGCTAAATTTATATTATTGTCTTCTGGAATTCTTTTATTCAGGCTGTCTTTAATTCCATTGGACAAACCAAAATGGATATATTCGCCAGGTGATACAATCCTACTTTTCGATAATCTTTCAGTTTTCAATAATGTCCTACTATCCTGAGGTAAATCAGAATAGCATTCATGCTTTCTCAATTGCTTTAAGGGGGGCGATACATGTAACAAGAAAAAAAAATCGATTTTTTTTTTTGCATAAAATCGTTACAATAACATCTCAAAAATATGCCTGTAAATATTCAAAACAAAATTATCATTATTTATACAATAAGTGCCACGCCTCAACTCGACGCTTGAGTGCTATTGTACTCTTATCTGTTTCTGTGTCAAAACTTTAAACGCGTTTTTCTCAAAACGACATTTTTGAAATTTGCGGGCGGGATAACTCAAAAAGTTCTCAACCGATTCCAATGAAATTTTGCACACATCTACTTTACAGTAATAGCTTCTAGTTAAACCTCAAACATTCCAAAAAGATTTTCAAAAATTAACCCTTTTACCAAAAAAAACCATTGAAAAAAAAGGTGAAAAATTGAACTTTTTTTTCTAAGGTGTGCCAATTTACGATTTTGTGACTTTTTTAATTTTTTTTTGGTTTAACTAGAAGATATATGTTTTATGAACACGTACAAACTAATTTTTTTAAATTCAGATCACCGTACGAAAAGTGAGAACGCCCGCAAATTGATGGCGTTTTCCGAGAGGGTCTTGGCAGATTTATTTTTACGGCAGCCATTTAAAAAAAAAAATTAAAAAAAAAAAAAATTGTGTATTTTAATATATAATAAATAACCCTAAAAAAGTTCAAAAAGATTCAATCATTCCTTCCCAGTTTAAAAAGTCCTCAAAAAATGGTAAAAATTAAGGCGATTACATGTATCGCCCCCCTTAAGAGAGCTGATAGAGCATTATGTTGAACATGGTACAACAAAGCCCATTTTTTGAGAAAATCTGAAATACTATCTGATGAATTTTTACCTTCCTGAAGATTCTTTTCTGGAGAGGCAGTCGATGGTGCCAAACTATTATCAAAATTATTTATAATTGATGGTTCTGAAATACTATTAAAAGTCATAGAAGAGCCACTTGATGGTACCATGTTACTATTGTTTATTATTGATGTTTCTGGGCACATATTAAACGTTACAGAACTTTTCGACGACGTGCAATACGCAGCGATAACATCGGTTACCTCTTTATTAACTCGCCTTCGAAATTGTCTCTTTGAAATAAGTCCAACACTTTTAACTTTTCTTGGTGCCATATTTTAAGGAAAAGATATTTTTAAGTTCTTTACTTCAGTCAATATAATAATATTTAATTAATATTTATATATAATATTTAAATATTATACTATAATATAACTATAAATATAAGTTAATATTTAATTAAATATTATAAGAAATCAAACGTCAACTACTTCACAAAAAATTACTACAACAGAAAATGAAATGTATTTAATATGGCGTCGGTAAATGATTAATACGCTTTGTCAGAAAGGGATAGTAACGCGCTAAAGGGAAAGAGAAATTTTGTTTGGGCACTGTCCTCGTGTGCGGACATGACGGATCGTCCCTGGACCGTACGATTTCGCGGATTTGAGACATCCCAATGCGGACAGTCCTTGTACGGTCCGTGGAATATGCGCGATATTGCAACCGCGTAGCGGACAAGCCGGATAGTCCCCGGACTATCTTGTGCTGTATGGGACTTTGTACCTCTCGATATACATTGCACAAATATTACACTTAGTTAACATTTGTTACATAACTTTGCAACTCACAAGTTTCATTGCGGCAACATGTTGTTTACTAGGTACCCTGTAAACAATTTTATATTGCCGTTAGTTTGCGGTTATATAAAAATGTTACCTAGTTATATAACGTCAACCTCACCGTCCCTAAGAAATTTTATTACCCGGAGATACCCCCTAAACAGTTTTACATTGCCGTTAGATTGCAGTTATATAACATCTGTTACATGTTTCATTGCGGCAACCTTATCAAATGCATTGCCTGAAGGTGACTATTTCCGCATCATGTGCGTTACAAGGTGCGTTACATTGTGAAGTTGCGGTAACTTACGGCAACATACATATGCAATATAGATTAATACTATTAATACTCTCACTACTCTTTTATAATAAACAAAACGATACAAATATTTTATAACAATTTAGTAACAAATATTTTATATAAAACGAAACAGCAACAAATATTTTATAATAAACGAAACAGTAACAAATATTTTATAATAAACGAAACAATAACAAATATTTTATAATAAACAGTAACAAATGCTTCCTTCTTACGAAACAAATACTATACTGAAGTATATAGTACAAAATATTTCATAATAAACAAAACTGTAATAATTGTAATAATAAACAAAACTGTAATACTAAACATGTTAATAACATATTTTTTTAATATATTTTATTATTATAAACATTAAAAAATATAATATAATTTACAACATTTAAAAAAACTAAACTAAAAAGAAATATTTACACTAAAACAGTATATTTTTTATTTTTGTAATTTCTTCATGGCGCGCTCATGCCTCTGTTTGGCAAACCTCAACCAATTGCTCAAGCAGTGGTCCAGATCAGAGACTGTAGCTCCATACTTTTGAATAAATATTTCTGTAAATTTTTAAACAAACAAAATATATCATACAAATAATAATAATATATTTATACAAAATATAAATAAATATATATATATATATATATATATATATATATATAAATGGTAAATATGAAGAACAAAACACTCTGATTTTTACACACACTTTAATAATTATAGACGTTTAGAGAGCATGGTATGCCTCATCTTCAGTGTAATTTCTAAACAGTAAAAAATTATATTTTAATACATTTTATTTAAATTATATTTAAATAAAACAACAACAACTATCCCTTACAATGCTTGACACAGTACTAAACATGTGAATATTTAAGCAGATCAAGCATTGTAAGAGATAGTTGGTCTTTTTGTTTTAATTAAATATAATTTAAATAAAATATTAAATAATTTGGTATATAATATTTAGTATTCTAAAATTACACTAAAGATGAAGCATACCATGGTCTCGAAACGTCTGTAATTATTAAAGTGTGTATTAAAATGTGTGTTGTATTGTTCATATTTCGTATCACTACTGCATATATTACCTTTGAGGATATTAATAATTGTTAGCCTAGGCAAATTATTTTTTCTTCCTAGCCATGAATATTTTATGGCCAATTCATCAGTAATCATTTTACTCATAACATTTGTGGCATGATCAGTCATGTCACGTCCACCCTGCCTGAGAACAAAATCAGTCTGTAATTTAAAAAAAATCGTTTATAAATAAATTAATTTTTTCTCTTTAAATAATTTCATATATTTTGTACCAGATCAGATTTCATTTTCTCCCCATTGTCTTCGCCCATCTTTCTTTCCACCATTTCAATGTCATTCATTGTCTTCAATGGAAAGATAGTATCAAAAATATTTTTTTTCCTTTTGAGGTAATGTACGCTTTGACAGATTGTTTTGGTCGCTGACCTTTCCCTCCAAGAGTATCATACGCTTTAGTATCAAGTCAAGAGTTGCTAAAATCAAATAAAAATTGTATTATGTATATTATATTAAACAATATGATAATATATACCTTGCATTGCAACCATCCTAGGGCAACTATGTGGGCAGCTTTCTGAAATAAAATTTTTGTAATTAGAAAGTCCATATTTAATTTACTAACATGAGCACAAACTTCAGTTATCAATTACCTTTAGCAGCAACAATATTTAATTTACTAACATGAGCGCAAACTAATTAAAGTTAAAATAATTTTGTTTACTATCTATAAAGTTGAACAATAAATAAATTCAGTCAAATACTGCTCTAAATTTTACTAAAGCGGACAAATTACAGAATATTTGAGCAAAAATTTATTTTCTATATAAAAGTCGAAAACCGGTTAAAACCGGTTTTTTAATAAAATTAAAATTCGAAAACCGGTTTTCTGAAATATCGGTTTTTGTATAAACCCTAGTACAAGCGGTACTATTGGAGACGAGGCCAGTTTAAGTTCAGTTTTTCAATTCAATATCTGACTTCGTAATGCAAATATATCTTGAAAAACTTTTTTGCAATTGTTTTGTTGAAAATGAATTATTAGGGTATTATGGAATAAAATAAAATTAGAAAATGTACGAAAAGCGTAACCTGAAAAATGACAACTATCAAATTACAAATTATATTTAATTTGAATAATATTGTATCTTGTGTTTTCCTCTGGTAGAGTTTTGCATGGCAATCCATCACATAAAAGCATAACTCGTGTTCCAGAAAATCGAGAAAATGGTTTGCGGTTGTTTTTTTTTTTTTAATTTATATATATACTTAAATGTGCTACTATTTGAGTTTTCACTTACGGATACTCTCGGGTATTAAATAGTTTAGTTGTATGTGCTACTATTTGAACATACATAATTTTATTTGTTTATGAGTTTCTTGTTGAACAAAAATTAATCTTAAAGATCTGCGCATCATTTCAAGTACAAAAAACTATTCAAATTAAGTATTGTATTGTTGATGTAAAGTGTCGGTAGTTTTCTTAAATTATGTTTTTTTTTATATTAAATATGTGTCGTCTTTGAATATGTAAAATTTGTTCAATTGTATAGGATTTGAATAAAAAATTTAATTGCTGAATGCTAACAAAACAAATTGGGAAATATTAAATAATAGGAGAAAAATAAGATTATGGTGATATTAGTGTTATAAATGAAATATGATAATGATGAAAAATTATTACGTTGATGAAACAAAATATAATGTGCTATTGACTTAAAGTAAAAACGGTGTTATTAATTATATTACAGCAGTTATAAAAATTTATAGATATAATTATCTTAATTTATCAAGAATAGATTGCGAAGGAGGGTTAATACTAATAATGACTGATAATATCATGATATCAAATTGCGATTTTATTGGGTCCAGATAAAGAACCAATAAGTATTATTAGAAGTGAAACAATTTAAATGTTCAATCATATTATTTCAATGCGAAAGAAAGTCTTTCGAAAGATATAAAGCAAATGATGCATAGATTTGCATCTACATGAAATAACATGAGCCTAAAACGTGTCTTAAAAGGAGTCAAACTCGGCCGAGACAAATATGTACATAATATGAGGATTCGTGGATAATACACGATATTTTCTGTACAATTTTCAACAATAATGAAATGGGATCAGAACATCAATGACTTGGGATTTTTAAAATTTTGGACTATTCGTTTAGAATACAGATTCAGATGCGATAATGCCCAGAGAAAATGGATTTTTAATGACCATTGTGATACTACTGCCAATACTAATAATTTTTACAATCTAGTCAAAGACATTCAAATTTATCTTACTGATTGTGAAAATAGTTTTCGAACAAATAGAAAGAGCATGGGCATTAAAGACTACTGATTTTCATACATTAACACGACACTAACACGTGTTAAAAAAAAAGTGGTTTAGTCGACGGAATTTTAACAAATCCAATGGATTTTGAGGTATTTTAAACCGGTGACAATCACAATCAAAGTCAATCGAAGATATTTTAATACTTGCAGAAATAACTCAGTCGTGAATATTGATTTGCTAAGTTATGATGACAAAATCTTGGAACCTTCCACCTGACTTACCTGATTTCTGGGACAAGTTATTTCCAATCTTCGACAAATTATTTTTTGGTTTAACATATGTCACTAAATTTGTGAAGTCATGTGATGGAAATCGAAACATGAGATGCAGCATGGATATTATAAAAATAAAAAGTGAAGCTGAATAAAATCGATCTCGTACTCATTTCACGATATTTAAAACTGATATTAACAATTTGTATTCACAATTGCAAATGTTGAGAAAATTTTGGAGGATAATTAATTACTATTTACTCATGCAATAAAATACATTTAACTAATTTTTAATATTCAACAGACAACACATCATGAAATGCGTAAAATGTAATAGTATTGTCTTTGTTTTTGACCAATATTTCTAATTGGAAAACAACAGACACTCAAAAACATATCAACAATACATACAAATTAATAAATCAAAGTGGTAATTTGAATGTAAAATTATATAAATCAATTTAATAATATAATTACAATAATTATATATAATTATATAAGAGCACATATTATATCTTTGGTATATATGGGTACAACAAACAAAGACAGAATAGTCTTATAATTATATATTCACATGTTTCTACTTACCTCCATATTTTTCATATATACATATTTTGCGTGGCATAAGATTTATTTTTGAGCATACAAGATGCTGCACATTTTGTAGTAGGTGAAGTTCCTATTTTTGTATTATTATATGTATTAGAAACAAAAATACTTTATCGATATTTTCTGGTTCTTTATACATCCCATTTTTTTGTAATATTTTAATATTAGATTTATTTTCTTTTTATGTTGTTGTTTGTGCCATGCAAACTCTAGTGGAATATTTTATTTTTATTATCTGAACCATTTATAAATACCACTCTGCCAGCAAGTGCACTACTTTTATTTTAATTTCATCTTTCACATGCTCTTATTTTATAATTTTTTTAAGTTACATATATCAAGTTATGTTTATCGAACAAAAAAATATTAGGGTTTCAATAAAAAAAAAATTTCCACGAAACTGCTGATCGGTATATATTTTAAAATCATAGCTAGTTATATTTATGTTAAACTCTATTTGAAGAGAGCGTACCGAATCAATATAAGTTTTCTTTAAGCAGGTTTTTAAATCTTCAAATAGAGTTTAACAAATGCAAACAGGGACAAAACGAGACTGTAAAAAACTTTGCTTTTAGACTACAAATGAATGTTTTGTATTGTGCGACTTGCATAGCCCTACCTTCTAGTTTAACTTTAAATTTTAATAGTGCTTTATGCTCAGTTGGATCTATACTTTTAAAAACATAAGTACAAGTATAAGAACATTGGTATAATTGGTAAAGTATATATTTTTTAACATTACAAATGGGTAAACACACAAATAAACATAACCATTTGGAGTTTAAGATAGTAATGCCACATTTTTTTAAAGCAGTTTTTAGCATGTGTTCAAATTTTATGGGAAATGTAAAAAGCGAAGGGATCTTGTCATTTTTTAAGAAATTTTGACACATTATTTAGTAACCACGTGTTTGTTTCGTTCAGGGCCGTATTGTCGAATTGTTTGTTTATGACCCTGTCGTTATGCAATTGCAAAAACAACCCCTCAGCGAAGCGTTCTTTTCAAAATGTAAAAATTTTGGGTTGAAAAAATCTATATTATGGTTTAAATTGTTAATATGCTCGGTTAACATCGTCTTGAATTGTTTGGAATTTTTTGAGTTCATTATATGACTCCAAGTCTAAACGGTTTATATGGTCGGCGAGGTCGTTTTGTTTGTTGATAAGGTAGTTGCGTCTGTTATTTATGACTGAGTTAATTATGGTTGTAGGGTAAGAGTTATTTTTTAGTGTGTTTATTACCAGGTCAATGTTGGTGCCGCAGAAATTTTTATTAATAGTAGTATGGTGTGGTGTGTTAAATTTATTATTGTTGCTATTTTTATTTTAAGAGGGTGGTATGAGTAGTAATTTATATATCGCCCGAAGCTAATTGGTTTCTGGCACTAGTTAGTAATTAGTGGCCATTTGTACGTATTAGTATGATGTCTAGAAGGCTAATTGAATTCATTGTCTCTAATTCATTGTAAACTGTTGTTTTTTAATAAAATTGTTAAAATTATCAGTAACGCTGCTAATGTTTTCTTCCGTAATACAAGTAATAATATCGTGTACGTAGCGGAAATAAAAGATTTGTTTATTATAATTTTTAAATATTTTGTTTTCTATTAGTTGCAAAGAAATTTCTACTAATGAGGTAGATGCGGGCGATTCCATTGAGGTGCCAAAAAATGGTAATAAAAGGATTCGTTAAACTCAAAATAGGTGTTAGAGACAATGAATTTGATCACCTCTCTAAACCAATGTAGGGATAATGTGGTGTGAAGACTGATTTCACTCCATCTGATAGTAATGGCATTTAGTATTCAGTGTAGTGGAACATTTGTAAATAAGGATATAACATCTAGGCTTATTAGTTCATAATTCTAAGGGATGGAAATGTTATTGAGATGTTTGACAAGCTCGAACGAATTTTTTATATAACGAGTTTGTTCGTAACTAATTTGTCTGCAAGTTTATGACAGGAGCGGTCAATGTGTTCAGTTGGGTCGTTATTTATGGTCCTATAAGTACTGGTGTCCGAAAGTGATTCTGTAATTTTGTCAAATAGTCATCTTCGTCAAGTTTAACTGTGACGTTTCCTTTATCTGCTCTGGTCACAATAATGTCCGGGTGATTTTTTAAAACTAATTTACAACTTTTGAAATTGATATACGAAATATTTTTGTTGCAAAAAAGAGTTATAGTATGTGCTTTTAATTTAGGGTCTTCAATTCGTTGTAAACCACCATATATCTACATATATATAACGCCTAAAAGTAAGACCAAAACCCATCTTTATGCTGTTATGTTTTTTTATTGCTATATAGTATGGTAAATACAAACATATGCAAATGAAATTAAAATAAGTGAATTGATAAACGCAAAATGGATTATATTTCTACATTGTCCGCAATAATAATATTATCCCTATATCGCTCCTTCGCAAATCTTGAAAAATCTAGCAAAGACGCTTTCTAAAACTTCATTATTTATTTCAGTATATGCCGTTCGGGCTGCAACTAAAAGAAATAAGTTATGAGTCACAGTTAATACATATATTTTAATTTACTGCAAGAATACCTTCTATAATTTTAATTATAAGTAAGTCTTTTAATGGAAAGTTATCCCTTCGGTCACACCATGTGCATTATGCAGCCAACTCCTTTGTAAACAAACTATAAATCACTTACTTTCTATCCGTGACAATCTTTCCATCGAGACTCTCACTCAGGCAGAGGTTCCTCTGTCTGAGTGCCTTGACCAACAGTACTTTGTGCTATAGTTAGGGCCCTATTAAAGAAATATTGCAAACTTACTTCGGCTAGGTCTCCAATAGTACCTCTTGCAATACTAGTTGATGGATCCGTATTGTCCTGAATCGCGTTACCTGGAAAACTTATGATAAGCATCATATCAACTTTTTGCTTTAAAATTTGTTTTATAGATAATAGTTTAAAAAAGCATTAATTAGGGACTCAATGCTTCTAGTTTTTCGTATTTTAATAGCATGAGCCTTGTGACTTGCAGAAATTCTGCAAGTCCTGACATCATGCTAAATATGAGATTCATTCTGCGACAAAGTGCTAACAGAAAGATCTAATATTTTTTTAGCTGACAAAACAATACAATATCATAAAATTTCTTATGGACACAGTTCAAAATTTTATCCAAACCCAGAGAAAACAAATGTTGCTTCTCCATGAAAATAAGAAGATCAACTGGAATACCTGCACAGGCATCAGTTTTCTTTTTTTTTTCATGAAGGAGCCGATTATACTCATCTTTGTTTGAATCCGCAGTTCCTCTACACAAGTACTTTCTGTAAGGGCACTTAGGCAATTAATCAGGATATGTCACAAATTTCCCAACACAGCATGTAGGCAAAGATACGGTAGAAAAATATCCTTCACCAACTTTCCCTCGGAGTACTTTTATTTAGCCAGTGTGCCAACGGATGGCTGGCCCCAACCTTGTGCGAAACTAGTTTTTGTAGTGCTTCTTGTTGTATTTAAAAATACAATAAGTGCACAAAATATGTGCTTGCGTTGCTTTCCAAGTTGAGCACAGCATGTGTAGAAAGCGTCAACTACAGTACGATTTTCATCGAGCTACAAGAAATAAATAATGTGCTAAAATCCATTTCATATTTTTCTAATTTATTTATATCCTTTTACCTGCAATTTCACTTTATACGGCGACGGTGTCGAGACAAACATTTGAGGTATAACGTAACATGTAATTACATTTTCTACACCCCGCTTCTCCTAAACTTTTTTCAAATGGTCCGCGGAAATCGTATTGGCACCGAAGGTGATATTTGTTTTCACAGGTTCGAAGCCAGTTCTTAAAATTATTTTCATCCTGACTGTAAATATAATACATTTTAATAATTAAAAACAAAATTAAAATTTTGAATTTCATTATTCTTACCTCTGTTATTGTAAATAAATAGAAGATCAATTAGCTTAATATAATCTAAATGAGTAGCATATTTTATATTTCCTGCAATATGAATTTATATTTTAAAATTTATACATTATGGTATAATATCATAGCCTGTAAAATACTTCGCTTCTTCCCTCCGTTCCAGTCTCCAGACTGTGCTATAACAACGTTTATGCGATTGATGATATCAAGCTGTGTCACTTTAGTAAAATTAAGTCTAATAGCCTCTGCAAATGATTTTTAATAAACTTGAATATACACCAGAAATTGATGTTAAATTATACCTCAACATATAGCAGCACATGATATTAAATAATAAACTCTTAACACATACATGCACTATTACATTATTAAACATTAAATATGTGTGTGTGTGCGAATGAATAAAGCTATAATATTTGATCATACTGACATCATACATACATACTGACAACAATATCACATAACACTAACGCCGAGAAGTCTAACTTGTTTTTCCGTCCTCTGGCTGAATATTGCATTGCTAGACTTCTTGAAAAAACTTTTTTGATTACAGCTGTTACAGTTGCATTTAAAGTAGTTTGGCCAACCATAGACAAAAGAACTTCCTATTATGAACAAGTTATATATATATATATATATATATATATATATATAACGTTATTTAGAAACGGGCAGTAACACCAAGTAAAGAAAAAACTAGTACAGTTTTTGAAGTGCTTTATTTATCCATACGTTTCGGTCTTCATCGAGAATGTCATTCAGTGGAAAAACTAAAAGATTTTATATGATGTAGGAGGAAAATATTATAAAGTTATAGAACTTATATATAAATACTTACAGCAATTAATTATACTGTGAAATTAATTATACTACACTATTACACTGTGATAAACCAAGCTTAATAACTGGAACATTTAAATTAATTATTTTTTTTGACAATTTTTGGTTACGTTCTAGTGTGTACAGATTGACTAACATCTAAATACTGAATGGAATTGTGTTTACAAATTTTGTGAAAGTGTACAAAAAACTGGCAAAGATATGTTTTTAGTAAAATAATAAAATAATAAAATACACGCTTCATTCAGATATGGTGGTGTTTTTAAAATGGTCAAGGATTATTTTATAGTCATTGCAAAGCGAATTGTTGTCCAATCTTTTATTTACGGCCGCCTCGTTGTGTAAAGATATTAGGCATCCTTCGCCAAATCGTCTTTTAAATGAATTATTTTCGAAATGTAAAATCGTGGAATTGGAAAAATCAATGTTATGTTTGAGCTGATTAATGTGATCCGTTAATTGTGTTTTATTCTGGTTCTTATTTTTAGAGTTGTTTTTGTGTTGTGATGTTCTTTTGTGCAAGTTTTGACTGGTTTCACCTATGTAGACGCAATTACAATCTAGGCAATTAAGCTTATAAACTAGATTACTTAAGATTCTTGGGTTAAATTTCGATTTTAATTTTGTAAAAAGAGTTGAAAAAGTGTTATCGGAAGTACAAACTACTCTAATATTATTTTTATTGAAAAGTTTTCTCCACGAGTAATGTAATTCTTTAATGAAAGGTAAACTTATAGTTCCGACGTAGTTTTCAAGGTTTGGGTTTTCAATTCAATTATTGTGACGGTTTTGTTTGGAGATATAGGATTCTATTTTTTGTTATGGATTGGATGAGGTGTTGCGGGTCGGAGTTTTTGGTTAGGATTTGTGAAATGAGAGAGAGATTCTTTCTTAAAAATTTACTGTGTGATAATAATAATGCGTGGTCTATTAAATTTATGATTGTGCCTATTTTGGTAGAGAGGGGGTGGTAAGAGTGGCAATCAAGATAACGGCGTGAGTATGTTGGTTTGTGATACCAATCAGTTATTATATTATTATTTTCGCGAAAGAAACAAATGGAACGTAAATAATTTTTTTTTAAAGAATTAAATAATCTGAAATGAATATTTAATAATTTAAAATGCAATTCTAGATTAAAATAATATTTATTTTCATGAAAAAAAATCGAAGCATTTTACTGTAATATTTTTTTAAATGATATCATATGAAAATCTTACAATATACAAGTATATAATAAATTGAAACAAATGAAATAATACAATAAACCTAACAAAATAATACAATTAAAAACTTAACTATAATATTACAATAAACTTAATTAAATATTACAATAAACTTAAATATTCCAATAAACTTAAAAACTAATCCTTTCTTCTGGTCTTCTCTTCGTGTACTCTTGGTGTACCGGTCCTGTGCGTGTCGAAGCCATCCTCTATTGTAGTCTCCTACTGAGCCTCCGACACTATAATTTCCTTAAAAACTATTTCAACGACAATCTCTGAAATCATTGTTGGTTTAAAAAAATAATACAAATATTTTAGGTAAAGAGTTTCATTATTTACTATTATAAGAACATCATTATTACCTTTTATTAATTTAACAAACAGCAGTACTGAAAAATTCTTCTTTCCTTTGCTCCCGGCCCAACTGTACTCCTTGGCAACCACATCAGTAAATATAATCTTGCATAATGAAACAGTTGCCACTGACAATGTCCGCCATTACGCGCGAGCCGTGTTTTCTTAAAATAAAAACAGCATATCATTAGTACATACTCATTATACGATCCATTTTGAATAAGTATATATTTACCAAACTCCGTTTTGATGTGTCAGCTCTAAGGAACTCCTCAAAATCAACTACTATTTCGTCATTTGCCACCGGCAACAATCTAAGCAGGTTGTCTTCCCTCGAAATGCTTTTCGTTATTTCCTCTTCGCTTTTTATTATTCTCCTTTTTACATCCTCTTGAGAATCTGCATTTGTTAAACTCTTATTATCTCCATAACATATTTTTAAATTATGTTAGTAGCAACTTATCAATTATATACTGCATTTGCAATTCAATCCTTGCCATGCTCCTTTTAGTTTCCCCCTGCTCTCTCTGGATTTGATTCTTGGGAATCTGCATTTGTTCAATTTTATCATTATCTTCATAATATATATTTTCATTTCATTGGTAGCAAAGCAACTTACCTATTATCTGCTGAAATCGCATATTTACATTCTCTGTGCTCCTTGTTGCGTCATCTTTTCTTTTCATCTGTTCTTGGGAATCTGTATTCGTTAAACTTCTTTATTATCTTCATAACATATATTTACATTACATTACATTAGTATCAACTTACAAATTATCGGCTAAACACCCGACCATAGTTGTCCGACACTACTGCTCCCAGCTGCTTCATAAATCCCACATGTAGATGATTCTTAACGTATTACATATGTTAATTCTTAAATTTATTATTAAGAGTTTTTATTACAATACTTACGAGTATTAAATATCAATCTTTTGGCAGCGGGTCTAGGTGTGTACTGTATTGATGGTGAAGCTTGAATACCTAAAATGTATTTTCAGATAAATGAGTGTCCATTAAAAACTGAATTTATTTAATATTTTTACTTACTAGGCCAGCGGTTTCCAACCTTTTCTTCCTTACGCCCCCCTTTCGAATGATAAAAATATTGCGCCCCCCTCCCATTCTTATTTTTCTAACAATTTAATTTAAATATACTTAATATAACTGAAATTATGCCAAATAATACACAGTATTAAAAAAATATACATACAAACATAACTATTTATTATAAGAATTTTCTATTTCACATAAGTAACATCTCACAAATGGTAATAAAATTTTTAAAGCATTATTTGCCAAAGTAGGAAAATCGTCCTTTACTGGTAACCAGAACTTAACAATATATTTTCGTCCTGAAACATCTGCGTCAATGTGCTATCACTAGATAAATCAATTATCATTTTCTGCTCTGCTGTTGAATGACCAAAATCATCAAGTTTCTCAATGACAAATGGATTTCTAATCCATTCGTATTTGGACGTAATTAGATAAAGTAAGGCGAAAATTGGTTTCGTAGACTAGTCATATGACTGATATAATAATAAGATCTTTACTTACTTCTATTTCATCAGTAACACAAGTAATTTTAAATGTGGAAAACATGTTAAAGTTGTAAAGTTTTTTGATACTAGCTATACACATTTCAAATTTTTTCATTAAAGCCGTAATCTTGTCTTTCTGAACAAAAGCACGAATTTGAGATTCTTGCATTGATTTAATTAAATCGCTAAGTCTTTGAAAAATATCAACAAAATACGCAAATTTTGCGAGAAACTTTGTGTCCTAAAACAAGATTGCTCCGTCTCTTTTGTTATCAGCAAGAAATATAGCAATTTCTTTTTTGAGCTCTTACTCTTACTCAGCATTTAAAAATAATATTTGTGAAACAGCTTCGCCCCCCCCCCCCTGGAACGGTATGGCGCCACCCTAGGGGGGCGCGCCCCACAGGTTGGAAATCACTGTACTAGGCTGTTCATAAATCATTGGTGTGTTATTGGCAACACGCGGTACCTCAGGTGGTGGTGGTGGTAAAATATTTCGCTCTAATATCTCATATTAGACCCTCTCCACTGCTGTGGTGAATTCTTTTACGCTCACGTCTCTGGATATTCTGCAACTCTATCTCCGATGTGATATCGGAG
Organism: Ctenocephalides felis; assembly: GCF_003426905.1. Lineage (NCBI taxonomy): Eukaryota > Metazoa > Arthropoda > Insecta > Siphonaptera > Pulicidae > Ctenocephalides > Ctenocephalides felis. Next base: position 15,197 of record NW_020538685.1, read on the forward strand.
TGGTTTTGGGCATCCTTTAGCTTCTCCATTGCCAACTGAAATACATCTGCAAACACGATTTATTACAAATATTCTTGATACGTTTATTATCAATTATTCCTCTTTACTTACTACCGGTCGATGCGAAAATTCGCTTAACTTCACACGCTACCCATGTAACGGGCGGAGTAAAAGGTTCCCTCATTTCCCTCGCCGATCGATAGTAGAACCCATCGTCCTTGTAGATTGGGTATAAACAGGTGCCTTCAGTACTGTTATATCATTTGCTCGCAATAACGTTGACTCCATCCTCGAACTCAAAAACCATGTAGGGTTTCTGACTCATCTCTCTAAACAAAAGCAATCATGAATAACTCTAAAATTATGAAATTTAATTCTATATTACAATTATGGCACTTTAATAGTTTACTACTTACATTTCACTACCATCGAAATAACTATATGAAATTATCTTACTTGATATATTAGAAATAGGCATAAATATTCAACTTTATCCTGAAATTCTGAAATCTCTTGAACGAGATCGGCAAATCTTGAAATGCATAAGCAAAATATAAACTAAATCTGGAAGAAATCGGTTAACTTCTGAAAGAAATCGGTTAACTCCTGAAAGAGATCTGTCAAATCCTGGAGAAATCTGTTAAATGTATTAAAATATAAAGCAAATGTATTAAATAATGAAAGAAATGTATTCAATTCTCCAACGAAGCTTCAAGTATTGAAACACTTAGTTCCTGGCAAATCTGGTCAATTATGATATAATCAATATAAATTAATTTCAACAGAATAATGAATGATGAAACTTCTTTCAATGGCGGCAGAGAATTCAAGAATAGTATTTCTATTTAGAAATTAAAATTGCCCCTGCATGGCGTCATCATGAAGTTAGATGCGCGCTACCAACATACCACTATGGACAGACTAAACAACATAACAATCATGGAATAATGCCTTCTATGTGACGCACGAAAATTAAAAAAAATAAATATAAAATATAACAAAAATACATTCTTCTATAAACTAAAAAAAATATCAATAACAAACAAATTACTATCATTCCATTCGAAATGCTGCATATAAGAGGAAAAATACTACATATTTTTCTTAACTTTGTTGTTGGCCATGATTTCAAATCCGATATTCCACTCAGCATATATTCTCCTATTAAAAATGATTTGCATGGGTGATCATACAAATCATCTTTCATTTTGAACTCTTTTCCAATAACTACCAGTTCCTGTTAATTGAATAAAATGCAATATTAATAATATTAATAATTTGGTCATTACCCAAAGCACAAAATGCATCTGATTTTAACCTGGTTACTGTCTTTACATTTTTCTGTATAAAGTGCTCTTTTACCTCAAAATAACTTGTAAATTTGCTGCACTGGTTTATCTGACTTTCGGATAAATTTTTTCAACACCTGCATGTAGTTTTCAAATCAAGTGTAATTTTCTCCAACATTGTCGACAAGTGATTCAATTTTTCGTGCTTATCTTTGCTTGATAAAATGAACTTTACGATAAATATTTTAATACAATAAAAACGTTGACATTGAAAAATTTAGTGGCAATTATTCAGAATAACTTGAAACGTGTGAGACACAAATTAGCAAATAGGATTTGCTGATGAAATCATATTCTTTTCAGAAAGTTAGAATGAAATCTTATTTATTAAAAATATATGGAGCAAGAAGTACATTTGTTGAGCTATTTCAATAAGCTCACAATCGCATAGCAAAAAAGCACTCGTATGTGCTGATGTTATTTTCGATATTATTAAGAAAATAATGATAAACAAAATACTTACTCGCTAACATATCTAATAGTGTTGGCATATACTCAGTGCTGGGCCCGGGCCTAAGGCGGCACAATTTAGGGAGCGGCAAATTTTTCAGTATGTCAAAATTTTAAACTCGATAAAGTGTCACGACAATTCATTTTAAGAATAGATCCTAAACTTTTTTTGTAAATTTAGAGTTCATTTTCTATGAAATAGAACGTATAGACGTACATCGAATAGATTTTAAAAATTTTGAGAAAAGCCGTTTTTGGGGAAACGTTGGCGAGAGGTCAAAAATTGACTCATACACATACTTTTTCCAAATTTAATTCCATTCGATTCAGAATGATTAGATAATTATCCATTAAACATGAATAGCCAACAAGTGGTTTTCAATGAATAATTGGAAATTTTTGTTAAAATTATTCAATTTCAATATCATTCCGGCCCAAAGCCATCGGTTCAGAATTTTTGGCTAAAGCGTGGACAACAAATTTTGCACGCTTCTGCTAATTTTAATCAAATGGCTTTGCTTGTCGGCCTGCAAAATTTATAAACGCTAGTCCTAGTCCTACATCAAATAGATTTTAAACTTTTTGAGAGAAGTCGTTTTTGGGAAAGCGTTGGCGAGAGGTCACAAATTGACTCATACGCATAATTTTTCCAAATTTAATCCCATTCGATTCAGAAAGATTAGATAATTATCTATTAAACGAGTGGTTTTCACTGAATATTTAACAAATGTAGATTTGCAACGAGCAACTCTATTGAAGAACGAGGGCATTATATTGGATGGTAGGCAACAAAATCTTCTCTAAGAAGGCAGTATAAGTGCAAATAATGAATAAAATAAATTATTTTTAAACATTAAAACCATTTTTAGAAGAAACATTTCATTTTAATTATAATATAAGCATAAGAATGTGTAATATGTATCTGAAATAAATTATATTTATTTTTACTTTAAAACATTTTTTATTTGGAAGAAACATTTTATTTTAATTATAATAATAAGTAATATATAATATATATAATAATAATAAGAATAATATTTCAGCATTTGATATGAGACTTATAAATGTCCTTTTGTAACAGCAGAAAGCTGAAAGGGAACCATTCCTTCATTATCAAAATAATAGCAAAATTAATCACGAATTTTTAGAGCATCATCACTACTCCGATTTGATGATTATGAAGGGTTTGTAGAAACCTTCATTTCAGTAATATTTGTTTGAAAATTAGACTTGTGTAAATCGCTAGGTACATACCAGTAGCATGCACTTTTTTAGATAATATGTAATTATGAAGCAATATGATTTGCAACGAGCAACTCTATTGAAGAACGAGGGCATTATATTGGATGGTAGGCAACAAAATCTTCTCTAAGAAGGCAGTATAAGTGCAAATAATGAATAAAATAAATTATTTTTAAACATTAAAACCATTTTTAGAAGAAACATTTCATTTTAATTATAATATAAGCATAAGAATGTGTAATATGTATCTGAAATAAATTATATTTATTTTTACTTTAAACATTTTTTTATTTGAAGAAACATTTTATTTTAATTATAATAATAAGTAATATATAAATATATAATAATAATAATAATATATTTCAGCATTTGATATGAGACTTATAAATGTCCTTTTGTAACAGCAGAAAGCTGAAAGGGAACCATTCCTTCATTATTAAAATAATAGCAAAATTAATCACGAATTTTTAGAGCATCATCACTACTCCGATTTGATGATTATGAAGGGTTTGTAGAAACCTTCATTTCAGTAATATTTGTTTGAAAATTAGACTTGTGTAAATCGCTAGGTACATACCAGTAGCATGCACTTTTTTAGATAATATGTAATTATGAAGCAATATGCATGCATATGTTATTGTTTCCGCTCTTTTCACATCCAGTGGTATCGTAGTCAATAGAATACGCCAACTGTTTGCCAAGATCTCAAAGGCATTCTCCACAACCTTCCGAGCCCTGCTCAACTTCTAGTTGAAAATCTTCTTTTCATAGGTCAGACCCCTATATGGATATGGTTTTAAAAGGTTCTCCTTCAGACAGAATGCATCATCACCAACTATTACAAAAGGTAATTTATAATTTGCATATAAAATATTACTTACAACAATAAGTCTATAATATTTCAGCAATATTTAAATATCAAATAAATAAAGTAGACTTACCCAAGTTCATTAAACAGCATACTTAATACACAACGACTCCACTCACGCTTTCTTGATCGGCTTTGTTTATGGAATGTTATCAAAGTTGTTAAATAAGCGTGCACTATAGTACGTTTACAGTTAAGAATTTGTACAGATGCACATGCACTGTTCATTTTTATCACTTTTGAGGTTATGTCGCACGCTACAATTCACTTACTCACCAACGCTCAAAAACAAGCCTCGTGTGATGCGTACGGCTAGAAAAATATCATGATTTACAGCGCCGTCATCGGCAAAAAAATCAAGCGGGAAATCCAGCGTCCGAAAACAAGCGTCGTGTGATTCGTGTTTCAATTTAAGAGCAAAACATTGAGCATTTCAGTTTTTACAGGTAAAGTTTTAAAGTCACACAAATAACATTATAATAAAACAGTTCCAGTTTTTGTATCTGGTTTTGAACAAACTCTCCATCCTTATAGTGATACAATAGCATCCTAAAATTATAGTTGTTGTTTAATTACAAACAATATATTTAATATACGATGATAAAATTGAACATATCCAAAGGTGACCACCAAATAAATATTTATTCGGTGGTTTTAAATAAACATTCATTTAGAGCCCGCACACAACAACGATGTTTGACATCGAGTATAATATGAATGCCCAGTGCTTAACTCTATATTCCAATTGGCGTTTTTGAGGTAAGGTACATTAATTGTACCATCCTCACTCACAATGAGCTTATTTTTGCACAATATTGGACATATATAAATAATTTTATTAACATATATGATTATCACTTTCATCATCCACAGTGGATTTAGTCAGCGTTTTAATGGGAATATTCTCCTTTGATTGTTCTTTATTTTCAATTTTCTTCCTTCTTTTAGTTTGCAAAGTCTGACGAAGTGTTGGTTTTGATGGCTCACTTACTTAACTTTGAGATGTAGCTGATTTTTAGGATGTATTTGTTGTTCTTTATTTTCAATTTTTCTCCTTTTGCTGGCTCTGCCTTTTTTGGTAAATAAAAATCAAAAAGTAAAAACATTTTTAAAGATTATATTTTAACGACATTTTTACGACTTCGATTCGACCAATTTTCGAATAATATAATAATGTTAGGTTATGGGTTATAATCGTATGAGTGAGTAGTCTAATACTAACCAAGATAAAATTCTGACGTTTGAGTCTATTGGAGGTTAGTTTTTATATGTAAAACGCTCGCTCAAACAGCTAAAACATAGCCTTTTAGCAGTTCGTGACTACGAACTCATACGATTATAGACCCGTAACCTAATTAGCGTCAAAGCGCGGATCAAAGATGTAAATGAGCAAGCAATCATTAAAATTTATGTACTAATTAAAATTTCATCTAACTATTAGTATAGGAAATACATCGTTTATTACAAGTTGTAGATTTGTTGAAATATATGTATAAGTAACTAAAATATATTTTAGTCGACTTTATTTATTATATTTTACAGTTAATTATATATCTTGTGTATGTATATACATATACTTACTACTTATATGACGTACGATATATTTATAATTAAAAATAAATGAAATGTTTCCAAAAAATAAACTGTTTCATGATTTGTTCGCCATTCACCCCCAACAATGTGGCCCATAATATCAGTGTCTATAGATCTAACCGGTGTGTACAATAAGTTCGAGGTTTTACTTGCCCTCAAAAAATGTGTAACGAACTGTTGCTAATACAATGCTCTGAGCTTAATCGATTGCAACGGCTAGCAGCTAATTGCTCTTTGACTGATATGCAGTATCGAAATGACGTCTTTTTTCCAAGCTTTTGAAAATCTTCTGCTAACATTCTCATGAAGTTTTTCTCATGCAGTAGGCTTTGTAAAATCTTTGCTCAGGAACCAATATGCGATCAAAATCATTTCCGACTTTGATCTGCGGTCACACATTGTAAGCCAGGAAATAAACACTCTAGATCGAAAATCTAACGCTTGAACAAAAACCGATTACTTTTCTTCTACGCTGAAATATAAATGCACATGATGAATAAATGTTATTAAAATATTCGTCTATAATAATAACATTCACATTCACTTTCATTGACTATGCACTCAGTGTGCGCCGCGAACGAGAGACAATATTTGCGAGCGTCGCAAACAGCATTCGCCACACAGATTCGGGCAATTACACGTTTCTAAGTTATGCGAGAATTGGCTCCCGAATTTAAATTTGAAAAGTTGACCTCACTTCACTTATTGTTAGTAAAAATGGTGGTTATGAAATGTTGCTTGTCGATTTGTCGTACAGATGTTTGGCAAATATAACCATTTGATTTTGACAAAATCTTTGTGACATTAATTCATAGACTAAATGTTTCGAAAAAACCAAAATACGTACACTTCAACTACGTTGTTAAATTATATTATTTTTAAATGTTTTTTTAAATTCATAAGAATTTCTTACTTTTTTATGCAACTTGCATTGATTGTTTTAGAATTAAGTTCCTGTAGGGGGACATTCATTTGTTAGATCATCATTGCAAAGATTGAGGTAGTCTTGTACCATACTTACAGTAGATAATAAAATAGTTTTTCTTTCTATTCAAATAATTAATGGAAATATATATTTGAAAATAAAAATTATATTTTTTTTATCAAAATCAAAATGAGATTTATTTTAAGTGCTCAATTCAATTCACAGTATGCGCCGGTTGCCGCGAGTAGCGCTAGTGTCTATCAACCGTCGCCGTAAATCTTTGTCTGTGTAGACGCGCATTCTGTTTAGGTTTCCCGCCTTTTCGATATGACACGATGCAAAGGAGAAACACTCTGTCACTTCAATTCGTTGCTCGTGGTTCTTTCGATGCTAGTGAAGTGATACAAAAAGTTTTAATTGTAATTTTATCTGTCGACTGCTACTTTTGGTACGTTTTATATGATATCATACCATTGTAAATCAATTAATAGTATTAACAGTGTTCAATAAATTGTGTTGATCTGTTATGTTTCTGTCAACAGCAATGGAGATCGTATTGGCTATGTGCGAAGGCATGGAAGGGGAAGTCAAATCGACCGAAGCGTTCGTTGTGGCTACTTTGAGCATTAAAGTAAGCTACTATAACAGAAATTTTAAACAAAAACACATAACATATTGGTTTATTTCAAATTTAAATAAGATAATTAAAAATAAGCCACCAAAGCTGTTGTATAGTGGGTTGTAGAAATACTAGCAGAAAAAGTGACTGCAAATTCTATACATTTTCTACAGCTAAGTGGAAAGAAAATCAATGGGAAAAGTGGATCGCTGCGGTTAGAAGAATAAAGTAAGTATCATAACCTTATAGTTATAAAAATTCAATTCGGAGTACTGTGAATAGTTGGAAAATTGTTATGTTTTTTAGCAAAAAGAAAAATTATAAGTCAATAAATTGTTATTTTATCAAAATTTAATGCTTACTAGAAAAAATTGTTTTGCAAACAATGTAATACAAGGCTGAAATAATGATAAATATATATTTATATATTGTATATTGATTATGTGTAACTATTATTTATCTATTAATTACATGTTATTATATAATAAATGTAATTTTGTGATTAAAAGAAAAATAAAAGGCGTAAAATGTTTATTATACAATCAGTTTAAATAATACAATGCTGAAATAATGCAATATATTGTAATATATTGCAATAATGTAATATTTCCTTCAATTTACAAGACTCGAAAAGTTAAAGTCGTTTTTTTCCTGCAATTTTATTTGATGGGTCTTGCCTTTATAATAATGCCTAAATCATGTCTTTATAATAATGTCTAAGTCTTTAGTTTGACCAAAAACAATAAAAAAATGAGTAAATTAATTTATTATTTACTTATTCTATTGATAAAATATTTTTATCATTATTATATTGTTTTTATCAAGAACTATTCCGAGCTCATGACATATGCTTTAAGGCACTTAACCTTAAAAATGTTTACTGCATTTCCTTTTTAAATTAATCATTACACTTAACTATGTTTTAAGTGCGTTGAAGTAAATTTAATAATTTCAATAAATATTGAGCGTTCACATTATTACTGTATAATGTTTATTATTATTTATAACAATTATTTAATATCTTTTTTCTTTAACAAACATATAAAACCCATAAAAACCACACACTGATAGCCTTAGTTAGTTCATATTTATTCCAGCGCTGCATGGGCGCTGCAGTCACGCTCTGAGCGAATACTTTATGAATTACGATCCATGAATTATACATTTATTAATGCGTTTATGTGAAATTTCAAAGATATTTGTTTTCAGATATTTGCCAAGATGATAAAAAATATACGCACCGAATTGTTAATGAAGTTTGGTTTCGAAGAGAACATGATGTTTTTTGAGTTGCATAGAAAGCTCCTCAGGTTTGAGTAATATTATATTACCGCATGACAATGAAAACTAAAAATATTTTAATCAGACATAAGGTAAGTGTTTATTATTATTTATTTTAATCATGTTGAATATCAAAATAATGATTCTTCTCAAGTCTATATGGCTCTTTGAAAATTTATCTGAATTAACATAGAACGATAATTATGGGGTCAATCATTGGTAAACTCATAGTCGGAGCATATTTTTTATAATCTGAAATATCTAAAAAAAATATCCTATTCCCAGTCCATGTGGTCATTATAAAATTTATCCAGATTATACTTGATTTGACATGAAGTAATAATTACGATGAGCAATAATTGACACATGGAATATTATTTTTTAAAACATATACTAATATATGTCCAATTAATTTATTATCACAATTACCTCAAGAATAAGTATTTGGATTTTTATTAGTTCCAACTTGCCTTCTTATGTTGCCAAAAAAGTCTTCCAAGGTGTTCTGATTAAAATTTTGCATACACAATTAATTAAATTAATTAATTGAATAGGAATTTTTCACAATTAGGTTCCAATTTTTAATTGTAGATTTTTTTTTTTTTCAATAATTATTACAACTGCTAAATTATTAGCATCAAGTAATATTGATAAATAATAACATAAATTTAAATAAATAAAAGTGCAAAGGATAAAATTTACATTTTTTTAATTGTAGATCTTTTCATAATGATTGTAATGTAATCTAAGTTTTAATAAAATGCATTGAATATAACACTTGCATTGCAGTTATCTTTGTACAGCACTTGATTGGCACATAATTATTATTAATGGCACAATGAAATATATCGCCATTTGTTGGTGAATGGGATAAATAATAGACATTATCAAAAAGACAATACCTTTCAAAGTAGTGCTCACATTTGTTTCTTGAAAATGTACGTTAAAATACTAAAGTCTAACAGCTGCACATTTTGAATATACTTAATAAACATGCCCAAATTGCTATAAAAGTCATAATAATCTGATATCTTTACAACATGCTTCGAATGCCTCTTCTTTTTGATCTAAAAATCTAAAGTTATTTCTTAGTTTAGCTAATGTGGAGGGCCATACAAAAGAACTATGTCATAACTGGCCATCTATTTCAAATATGAGTTTATTCTAGACGAGATTTCGTGTTTTATATAGTTCCTCAGTATCTATTGAAGAAGCACATTTATAGTTTTGCAATTAGCAGCAAACTGATCACAAACTATTGCAATAACATTTAGACCAATATTTATTAGTTTTCACACATTATCTACAACAATACATTTAAAATCAAAGCTATTCACACCCAACATTTGAGAAATAAAATGCAACAGGTTGCACCCAGCAATGTTTTATGCCTTTAAGTCAAAAGACGAGCACTCGTATTTATTCTTCTTACTTTCTTTCTAAATACATTTGTTAAATGGTGTGAATCGAGGGCGAGCAACCTTTTCAACCGATGGGGCAATTTAAATTTTAAAATTTTATGACGGGTTGCACTATTATATATATACTAGATGACCCGGCAAAGTTTAGCCACAAGAAATATTTCTAGCAAATTATTAGTATAAAAAATAACTACCTAATTTTGAATGTATAACTACGTGGGATATAAATGAGAATGACTACTAAAATTACTATTATGAAATAGGACGGTGAATATTTGGAGTTGTATGTAGTTTTTCAGCGACTTTTATTGACTCTAATTATCGATTGTTAATCGATATATACTGTCTTTAAATAGATTTTTGAAAAGATATTGTAATTTTACATCTCATTAATACCAATTATCTGATATAGAGAATTTTGGTTATCTAATGCTGACAGGATTTTATTTACTTTTTTATTAGTTTTATGTATTTTGTGCAGTTTACAAAGTTTACATAAATATTTCAAATTAGGACTTTCTAAAGCTCCTGGCAATAAAGTTTGTGAAAATACACTTTCACCACAATTAAAGTGTATCCCGAGACTACACATGCCATAGCTGATTCGTGAATCACTAGAAGACTAGAATTTTACATTACAATTATTTTTGCATTTGATAAGTGATAATTCAGAATTTAGTTTATGTTTATACCATGAATTACATTTTCGGTTTCATTATATAATTTAATTCAATGTTAAACATAATAAACAGTATGCATTTTTGATTGTGAAAAGTCCCCTACTATAATTATCGGTCTGTTGAGGAGAAATTATTTTATGAAAACTTGGAATTTATTGGAATCCTTCTTTGTAAGTTAATCAGCTTTTAGGAAATTGACTAAAAATCATGGTCATTTTCTCCATTCTTGATTTTGTATGATTACCAGTAAACAAGATCAACACCTCCTCCACAGGTATATCTTGTAATGAGTAATGTCCTCAACATTGCTGCAGCATCCTTAAGTTGAGACTAGAGAAAATGTAATATCATCAACTCGGATTTTCTCGCGAAAACAAAGTTTGTAAGTAAAAAACGAAGGAGTAGTCACTTCAAACTCAATTATAAAAGTTAAAAATCATAAAAAGCATGTACCGTAATTACGTTACATGTAATTATATTCTATAATATTCTGCATATATAATATAAATAAAAAAAAAATCCAGTTTCTGAAGTCATTTTGCGATTTCGACTCACTCAACTTACAACACAACTTACTCTAACTGATAACGCATCAACATGTGAATCGCCCTTCAGGATTTTCTGTTGTATTACGACTGAAACGAATACATATATAAAAAGGCAATCGTGACTATTTGTTTGTGCATGTGTGTGTAGATTTTGCGCAATATTCTTAAATTTGTTTTCTTTTTTTAACAATGCAACGAATCCTTCTTTTCTGCCTCTCCAGAAGGTCATAGACGCTGACTAAATTACTTACATTCAATTGTAATTTATTGCATACTTCTTTAGTTTTCGAAAATATCGGCCCCGCGAGTTCTTCCTGATAGTGTGTACCCCCAACGCTAGTAATTCTTCGAAACATTGAAAATCTTTAGTGACAGCACGAATAAAATATAAAATTTGTGCTGAATCTGTTTTTCCAGTGCTTTCATTTAAAGCAATTGAAAAATAAACATCTTCATTTTGTTTAATTGTATGAAGTTGCTCTGTTATACATTCGTAACTATCACGCAGTTGATGTACAATAGTTGTTTGAAAAAAACTTTACACATTTTGTACTATGTGGCAAATGGTAAAGGAAAACTAAATGGAGATCATGTTATTCTAGTAAATTTCTTCCGCACCCGTTTCTTTGTTGTACAAAAATAACCGTTTCCTTTATTTGCACTGGATTGGTCAATCTTATATTTGAACGTATGGTAGAACAGCTTTACTTTTAATATTTCAAATATCTTGAAATTGTCCAAAATGCTTGCTCCCAGCATCTGAAGAAGCCCGGCGCAATGTTTATTAAAAAGTCAATTCATTACACTACACACTGTTGTCATGCACTTACCAAAAGCGTGAATAAGAAATATAAACCTATTTGGTAAAGCAGAAATGAAGCATTGCACCGGTTTGTTTTGTTATTTTATTATAAAAGAAGAATAACTCAATGAAATAAAATATATATGTTTTTAAGTTTTACTAATCTCATCGTTTGTTTTCATAAGTTCTCAACCCTGTTCCCCTACTTGAATTCCCCTCATGAAATTTCGAAGACATACATACGCAAAAAATGCAAAATTAGTTTGTTTCATTCATATATTAGTTTATTTACATTTTTTTTGGTACTTAGCATTTCTATTTCATATGATATGCAGCAAAACAGTCTCCAAGATTTAACGCAACTCCACAAGACTTGCACATTAACTTTGTTGCTCTTCTTTTTTTTTTTGTTCTTGGAACATATATGGCAGTTTCTTTTTTTTTGTTTATTAGTTTCTGAAATAGGTCTCAGTTGGTGTTGCTTTATGTGACCGGAAAGTCTGTCAACCTGATCATGATGAGACGTCTGCGATGTAGTGGCAACCTCTAAGTTTTGCTCAGAAGCATGTACATGATCTTTTATCTGCGAATTGGATACTTTCGATAAAAAGTCGTGGAATCGAGAACTTTTATGTTCTGTATTTTATATTATCCATAATTGATTTTATTTTGAACTATAAAAGTAAAGTTTAGCAAAACGTTAGGATATCGAAGATATCCTACATACTCCGGTGTTATTATTGCTAGAAATAAGTTTGTTTTGTGTTTCTCCTTCACTTAATTTATCAAAAATAAATTCTAATTTTCTTTTAATGAAAGTCATCGTTTCATCTTTGTCTTCATTTGATCCGTATCTTTTATCTTCCAGATTTTTAATAATGTTCATGAGGTCTCTTCTCAAAAGGATTCTCCGATCTTCCGTAATATTTGTGTTTCTGTTAATGTGAATCCTGTTACGTGGAGTATCAATCTCGCTTCTGTCTATTTTCATGCCACTTGACCAATTCCCAAGGTTTCTTTTATAGATGTTTCTGCTGTAATTTCTGCTTAGACTATTTTTTGGCTTATTTATTCTCATAATCAGAAAGTATATCATATCTATTAATATTTGGTAGGAAAGTGGTTTTGGTAGGACTTATAATGACTGAATGTGCTGGCTGCTTTCGCATATCTATTGTTTTGGATGATCTTTTTCGTTTCTATGTAAGATGTATATTGTAGTGCCATAATTTCTTTTATTCTTTTGTTCTTCAAGTACACTTTGCAATTTTTATCATCTGCTTGATGATTATCGTGGCATAAGCAACATAAATCTATGTCACTTTTGCATGCTTCTATCTTGTGTTCTTCTGTGTATTTTTTGCATCTTTCTTTGCTTTTGCATTGAGATTTTATATGGCCAAATCTCCAGCAATTATGACATTGTATAAGTCTTTGAATAAATGGTGGAACTCGACAGCTGACTGAATTTATTTATTTATTTATTTATACAGCACAATTGTACAATTATAGATATCAATGGTACATAACTTAAATTAGTAGATAATAATACATACTATATTAAATGAAATATAATTTACAAAAAACAAATGTTCACTTAAAATCTTATTCTAATTTTCACAGAATAATTTACTGAAAATTATAACTTAAATACTCATCAATAGAGTAAAAAACTTGCTCTTGACATGTACGGAATGCATTAAATAATGCGCAATTAAAGAGGTACAGGCAAACTTTTTTCGATCATTTTACAGTTTTTCTGTATATTGGGTAATAACTCGAATATTGGTCTGCCCGATCCACTCCTTTCATGAATTTGTTGTAGTGTAATACACGTTTGGGTTTTCTTATTGTGTAATTGGTTTTTCTAATTATTTTTTTTTTTGAGTGTCTGTCAAATGGCGTTGTGTATAGTAGAGATCATTTGTATCGTTTTAGTTTTTGAAGCTCTCCATACCTGTGCGAGTACTTCACCTTTCCGCTGATGACAAGCTTCAAACACATCGAGTTTTGCGCCCTTTAATTTTTCCGGAAATCCTCTATTTTGTCGAATTGTCCCACAAACTCGAATTTTTTTTTCTACACTGCAAGTTCTACACTGTTTTTTGGAAAAATAATCAATTATGAATTGCACTTTGAATAGCCGGTCGGCATGATCCGGTTTATTGTTGATGTGTCAGAAGTTACTTCTTTATAAATTCATATTTTCGAAAAATATTTAAACTTTTCATCATTCAAGTAATCAAACTTAACTTGTTCAAGATTTTGATAAGAAATAAAATTTGAAATATAATATTAAAAAAAATAATTATTATTATTTCAAAATGCAGAAAATTTAAAAAAATCTACATGTTCAAAAATTAGACTGTGCTTAACCTGGGTCATTTTTTTTTTCAATTTTATTCCAAAATTACAAAAATATTTTATGGAAAATAAAAAAAGATGTAATATTTTTTTATCCTCAAAAGCAATTGTTTCTTCAATACAGGCAAAAAGTTGTTTGAATCATTCAAATCGGATGCTTAGTTCTCTCAAAAAGTGCAATTTTTTGCACATTTAGCTCGGTATTTCCAAAACGGCTGTACTTGCCTTTGCCAAAATTTAATCACCACTTCTCCATGTCATTACAAATGGAATGTTCTTTAGATAATGCAAATCTTATGCTTCCTTCTCTCAAAAACTCGATTTGTATTTTCTGCACTCTTTGCTCTGTATCTCCGAAACGGCTTGACTTGCCTCTGCCAAAAACTAATCAGCACATCTCCCTATCAATAGGATTCGAATCATTCAAATCGGTTGATCCGTGCGCTCGAAAACGTCGACGAAAATTGTATCCATAAACATATACACGCACACGGGATGCATAAAGGCATTTCATTCGCTATACAAAAAAAAACACCAACACATTCATTTTTTCTGAGGTATGCAAAAATATTCAGAAACCTTCAAAACGCGAAAAAATGTAAAAATTTTCAATTTCGATTTTTGGACGATTACAATAACTTATTCTACGGAAGGTTACTAACTGTTGTGCGTAATTTCCCCGAAGTAACTTCGACTCAAAGATATAGGATGCATAGGTCCAATTTATGCATTGCACCGGTTTGTTTTGTTATTTTATTATAAAAGAAGAATAACTCAATGAAATAAAATATATATGTTTTTAAGTTTTACTAATCTCATCGTTTGTTTTCATAAGTTCTCAACCCTGTTCCCCTACTTGAATTCCCCTCATGAAATTTCGAAGACATACATACGCAAAAAATGCAAAATTAGTTTGTTTCATTCATATATTAGTTTATTTACATTTTTTTGGTACTTAGCATTTCTATTTCATATGATATGCAGCAAAACAGTCTCCAAGATTTAACGCAACTCCACAAGACTTGCACATTAACTTTGTTGCTCTTCTTTTTTTTTTTGTTCTTGGAACATATATGGCAGTTTCTTTTTTTTTGTTTATTAGTTTCTGAAATAGGTCTCAGTTGGTGTTGCTTTATGTGACCGGAAAGTCTGTCAACCTGATCATGATGAGACGTCTGCGATGTAGTGGCAACCTCTAAGTTTTGCTCAGAAGCATGTACATGATCTTTTATCTGCGAATTGGATACTTTCGATAAAAAGTCGTGGAATCGAGAACTTTTATGTTCTGTATTTTATATTATCCATAATTGATTTTATTTTGAACTATAAAAGTAAAGTTTAGCAAAACGTTAGGATATCGAAGATATCCTACATACTCCGGTGTTATTATTGCTAGAAATAAGTTTGTTTTGTGTTTCTCCTTCACTTAATTTATCAAAAATAAATTCTAATTTTCTTTTAATGAAAGTCATCGTTTCATCTTTGTCTTCATTTGATCCGTATCTTTTATCTTCCAGATTTTTAATAATGTTCATGAGGTCTCTTCTCAAAAGGATTCTCCGATCTTCCGTAATATTTGTGTTTCTGTTAATGTGAATCCTGTTACGTGGAGTATCAATCTCGCTTCTGTCTATTTTCATGCCACTTGACCAATTCCCAAGGTTTCTTTTATAGATGTTTCTGCTGTAATTTCTGCTTAGACTATTTTTTGGCTTATTTATTCTCATAATCAGAAAGTATATCATATCTATTAATATTTGGTAGGAAAGTGGTTTTGGTAGGACTTATAATGACTGAATGTGCTGGCTGCTTTCGCATATCTATTGTTTTGGATGATCTTTTTCGTTTCTATGTAAGATGTATATTGTAGTGCCATAATTTCTTTTATTCTTTTGTTCTTCAAGTACACTTTGCAATTTTTATCATCTGCTTGATGATTATCGTGGCATAAGCAACATAAATCTATGTCACTTTTGCATGCTTCTATCTTGTGTTCTTCTGTGTATTTTTTGCATCTTTCTTTGCTTTTGCATTGAGATTTTATATGGCCAAATCTCCAGCAATTATGACATTGTATAAGTCTTTGAATAAATGGTGGAACTCGACAGCTGACTGAATTTATTTATTTATTTATTTATACAGCACAATTGTACAATTATAGATATCAATGGTACATAACTTAAATTAGTAGATAATAATACATACTATATTAAATGAAATATAATTTACAAAAAACAAATGTTCACTTAAAATCTTATTCTAATTTTCACAGAATAATTTACTGAAAATTATAACTTAAATACTCATCAATAGAGTAAAAAACTTGCTCTTGACATGTACGGAATGCATTAAATAATGCGCAATTAAAGAGGTACAGGCAAACTTTTTTCGATCATTTTACAGTTTTTCTGTATATTGGGTAATAACTCGAATATTGGTCTGCCCGATCCACTCCTTTCATGAATTTGTTGTAGTGTAATACACGTTTGGGTTTTCTTATTGTGTAATTGGTTTTTCTAATTATTTTTTTTTTGAGTGTCTGTCAAATGGCGTTGTGTATAGTAGAGATCATTCGTATCGTTTTAGTTTTTGAAGCTCTCCATACCTGTGCGAGTACTTCACCTTTCCGCTGATGACAAGCTTCAAACACATCGAGTTTTGCGCCCTTTAATTTTTCCGGAAATCCTCTATTTTGTCGAATTGTCCCACAAACTCGAATTTTTTTTTCTACACTGCAAGTTCTACACTGTTTTTTGGAAAAATAATCAATTATGAATTGCACTTTGAATAGCCGGTCGGCATGATCCGGTTTATTGTTGATGTGTCAGAAGTTACTTCTTTATAAATTCATATTTTCGAAAAATATTTAAACTTTTCATCATTCAAGTAATCAAACTTAACTTGTTCAAGATTTTGATAAGAAATAAAATTTGAAATATAATATTAAAAAAAATAATTATTATTATTTCAAAATGCAGAAAATTTAAAAAAATCTACATGTTCAAAAATTAGACTGTGCTTAACCTGGGTCATTTTTTTTTTCAATTTTATTCCAAAATTACAAAAATATTTTATGGAAAATAAAAAAGATGTAATATTTTTTTATCCTCAAAAGCAATTGTTTCTTCAATACAGGCAAAAAGTTGTTTGAATCATTCAAATCGGATGCTTAGTTCTCTCAAAAAGTGCAATTTTTTGCACATTTAGCTCGGTATTTCCAAAACGGCTGTACTTGCCTTTGCCAAAATTTAATCACCACTTCTCCATGTCATTACAAATGGAATGTTCTTTAGATAATGCAAATCTTATGCTTCCTTCTCTCAAAAACTCGATTTGTATTTTCTGCACTCTTTGCTCTGTATCTCCGAAACGGCTTGACTTGCCTCTGCCAAAAACTAATCAGCACATCTCCCTATCAATAGGATTCGAATCATTCAAATCGGTTGATCCGTGCGCTCGAAAACGTCGACGAAAATTGTATCCATAAACATATACACGCACACGGGATGCATAAAGGCATTTCATTCGCTATACAAAAAAAAAACACCAACACATTCATTTTTTCTGAGGTATGCAAAAATATTCAGAAACCTTCAAAACGCGAAAAAATGTAAAAATTTTCAATTTCGATTTTTGGACGATTACAATAACTTATTCTACGGAAGGTTACTAACTGTTGTGCGTAATTTCCCCGAAGTAACTTCGACTCAAAGATATAGGATGCATAGGTCCAATTTATGCAACAGAAGTTACCACTATGGACCGAATCCCTACGAGGATCCCCGAAGACGGACGGACGATTTCTCAACCGAGGTTTCTTATCGCAAACACGATGATCAGTTCGATCTCTCTCAAAGCAGTCATCAAGAAAAAAACATTAAACTTATACATACATCATTGAATCATTCTTTTTTCATAAATAAACATTTAATCAAACAAAATTTAGTAATGTATTATTTCTGTTCTACAAATTATCTATCTATTCACGCTTTTGGCACTACATAACTTTATATAAAAAAACAAAAATCATAATGAACAAAAAATTAACCTAATCTAAAACAAATATCACATACCAAAATAAATATTTATCCATTTTAAAAAAACAACAAAAATTAATTTTAACTACTATATTTAAAGCCAGCCTTATCCTCCAACTTTTTTCCTCTGAAACGAAAATTTATGTCTTTTCGTCGGTGGACGTATCCTCCGGTATTCTTGTTATTCCGTAATAAATAAAAATTTTTCGGATAAAAATATAGAAAATTATAATAAATAATAAATTATAAAGAATAAATTATTATATGTTGATTACGAAATTAAATGTAGTTTTGATTTTGAAAATAAAAATTGTATCGAATACATTGCAGCCCTAATGGGTATTTCTAATGTACGACTTTACAGTAAAACCAAGCAAATATTTATTTTTGCGGCTTAAGTGACAAAAGTATCTTAAAGTATGATATTCGAACTTAATAAATTATCCATTATTAGAGTGGTATTAACATATAAATGTATATAAATTTTGTGATTTTTACTACTTACCTTGTAATGATAAGGAATATTCTCTGCCAGAAGCATTTTGCTCGCCACACGATAATCGCCGGAACAAAATACTCTAATTGTTCCGAACAATTCCTCAGGAGGAAGATGTTTCTCATCGTCTATGTCTACGAAAAGATATGCTTTGTTGATTATATTGTTTTAATTAAGTATTTCAATTTAAAAATAATTGCTCACTTTCTGCAGGACTATCATCAATTTCAAGCACAAGACCATCATCCCTGGATATTAAATTAGAGCTTGTGCCTCGGCTCGTTTGGGATTGTGAAGGAAGCCTTAATTTTTTAGAAAAAAATTGCTTTATATTAATTATACATAATAAATTTTTTCAAGTTCCATACTTAAAGAAACCAAATACTGGAAAAATTGTTGCCACCTAGTGTATTTAATAGATAATTATTAACTTCCCGTAGGGTAGTTATAGTATGCTAGTGGACCGAAAATCGATAATGAAAATTTTTGCATTTCTCAACGTTTTGAAGGTTTCTGAACATTTTGGCATATCTCAGAAAAAATAGATGTGTTTGTTTTGTATGTCCGCATTTTCGGGCGCACCGATCAACCGATTTGAATGGTTTAAAAAACATTCGATCCCTATTTATTTAATATTTATTTATTTACGGATACAGGAATAGATTTAATAATTACAGAAAATAATCTTAATTGAATTAATTACAGTAAAATACAACTATTAAACAATATTAAGCCTAACATTAGTAATATCTAATACAATAACTTGAAGGAAAAAAAAGTAATAAAATTCAAATAGTATAATTGCTGTAGATCTTGAGAGTCTTCTTATGGTAAAAAAAATCATTTAAATATCCGTTATGCAATTTTTATTTGAGTCACATATCTGGAAAATAAAAATTAAGAGCAGTATCAAAAAAGAATATATAAAATGAAAATAATTGCAATGATAAAATTCTTAAAGTAGGAAAATGTTAAAATAATTTAGAATAAAAATTAGAAAAAGTATTGAAAAGGGAAAAAAATTGTAACTGTTGGGAAAAAAAATATCAATTATTATCAGTAGGCATTTCATTATCAAAATAACGTTTGATATCGAAATTGGCAAACTCACAAGTATCGTAGAAACTTTGAGCTTTTAAAAGTTTAATAATAGTATTATGTAATTGACGATCATTCAGTTTCCTAATATGTAGTGGGAGTAGATTAAATAGCTGTACTCCTCTTCCGTCTATGGTATTAAAAGATGTTTCCAGTTTGAAAGTTGGTCCTTTTAAAGTCAAATTTCTTGTTTTATAATAGGAATTCAACATGGAGGATAGGTTGAAGCGTTCAGGATTATTATTTATGAATGACAACGTAATTAGCAAAAATGTACAGGGAACAGTGAGAATGTTAAATTGTCGGAAAAGATTTCTACATGAGGACAAGGAACTGACAAGGAGAACCCGCGCATTGCTCGTCTCGGATTTTGATGAAATTTGGCACAGTTGTAGATTTTATGCCCAAACTGACCATGGTAATTAGAAGCTTATGAAAAGTGGTTTAATTATAAAAATTAATTAAAGTTTGCATTTTAGCAGCGCGCCTATACCATAGCGCTACACATAGCTTGTAACGTGCAGTGTTATCAGTTCAGTCGTAGCCTAGTGGTAAAGTGACTGAACTTGTATTTTTGCGTAAGTTTTCGTGAGTTTTTAATTAATTTCATATTTTTCGCTAAATATTCTATAGTAAAATGCTCTGTAACATCTGTATTAAATTGATGTAATACCTGAAACATAATAATTTCATATAAAAAACAGCAATAACAAGGAAGAAAAAATGTAATATATTTGCATATATTAACTACTTTATGGTTTACAATTGGCGGGATGGTACTTATCAAAGAAACAAGAAAAACATAAAAATAAATTGCAATGAGTACATTTCACAAACGCAGTAGTATTACGTAAACATTTTTCACCAGCGACGGTTTCCGTAAAACATACTTGATTCACATTGAAAAAAATTTCTCTTGTATTAGCCAGTTTGCTTGCAACCAAGCATATTGGATCATATTTTGCGCAGATAACTGATGATGAATTAGATAATGTATCCTCAAGACATCTTACCTTCTATTTAGTTCTCTTTCTAATTGCCTAATTTGGTAGCAATTTTAGATTTTCTTCATAAATAACTTCATCTGTCTGTAGAAATAAACGTCACAAGGCTGGCAGTATGGTGTGCAATGGGGTGGTATTATTTCTACTGTACTGGTTCGTTACCCTACTTCGTTTGTAAACTTATTATTGAAAAGTGATGGATCAGTTTGACCACCCCAAGAATCCAATACCTTTTTAATATATGGCTTAAGTACATTATCAATAAAATATGAAAAAGTTCCTTCGTCATTTTACCGCTTTTCGACGCAGTCACACAAATATTTTTGAATTCGTGTTCGTATTTTTGAACATCAATTTGAACTTTTGGTCCAAACTGACCGCGCGGCTCGCGCATACATATAAATACTTTGGGCAGCAACTTTATAGAATATTTAGCGAAAAATATGAAATTAAATAAAAACTCACAAAAACTTTAATATTATTTACTCATGCAATTATAAATTTGAATTAAAAATAATAAAAAAAAGTTAACGTGAACGGGATTCAATCCTCCGACGATACGCATAAGCATACGCAAAAATGAGAGTTCAGTCACTTTACCACTAGGCTACGACTGAACTGATAACAATGCACGTTACAAGCTATGGTATAGCGCGCTGCTAAAATGCAAACTTTAATCAATTTTTATAATTAACCCGCTTTTCATAGGCCGCTAATGTTTTACCATGGTCAGTTTGGGCATAAAATCTACAACTGTACCAAATTTCATCAAAATCCGAGACGAGCAATGCGCGGGTTCTCCTTGTGATAGAAAAAATTATTCTTAATGCTCTTTTCTGTATTTTGAATATATCCTTTAAGGATGATGAGAATCATCAGAATTGTATTCCATAAGCGAGATGCGAATAGAAATTAGAATAATGAATTGAAAGAAGGCAATTTAAACTAACTTTTGATTTAAGAATTCTCAACATGAAACAGGTTTTAGTTAACTTAGGTACAAGAATGGAATGAATATGATTGTCCCAGTTTAAGTTTTTGTGTAATTGGATACCTAGAAATTTTGAGACTGAGGAAAATTCAAATTGAATGCTATTGATAGTTAAAGAATTGATCTCATGACTTATCCTATTTACTGTTCGAAAAGACATAATTTGGGTTTTGTCATTATTGAGCAAAAGATTATTAGAATTGAACCAATTCGAAATTGACTTCATAACTAGATTTAATTTATTATTTACTTCTTCTAAAGAATTGCTTTTTATAATCACACTAGTGTCGTCGGCAAAAAGAATAAATTTACAGATATCTGTACATTTTGGCAGATCGTTTATGTAGATGAGAAATAATAATGGTCTGAGCATTGAGCCCTGAGGGACACCGAGCTTAATATTTTGTTCGTCTGAGATAATTACTGAACCACGATCATTAAGATAAACAGATTGAGTCCTATTTGATAAGTAAGATGAAAATAATTCAAGAGCTATACCACGTACACCGTATTTATCGAGCTTGTTTAAAAGAATTTCATGAGAGATACAATCAAAAGCTTTGGACAAGTCACAGAAAACTGCAACGCAGAAACTACCATCTTCGAAAGAGTGAATAATGTCATGGACTAATGTGTAAATTGAGTGAGAGGTAGAGTGATTTCGACGAAAACCAAATTGATTTTTAAATAGTTTATAGTTTGGTGAAAAGTCTCATACATAAAGAAATTTCACCTCTAAACGCTTTATTGTACGTTACATAATCATGAACATTACCACTCAACTTCTGAGTGACTTTGAACATGGGTAACGCGTATTTACGCTAAAATATGAAAAAAACAAAACAAAAAATTAAATATATATATCGTAGATCATGAAACCGCAAGTGACGCGATCCGAGTTCATCCCAAGTCTGGAATGAAAAGAAAAATTAGATATGTTCAGTTGAGACCAACTCAAACATTTTAGATAATCAATGCATGTTTTCAGAATATGATGCACAAATGAATATCTTCGTTTTGGGCATCGTTAGAAGATCAGGCATAATAAATGCAATGTCGACAGTTGATGATAGAAAATAGACTTGAATCAATCCTGTCCGTCAGCGTGCGTCAAATTCTAATGTGGATCTGCAAAAAGGAAGAAGCGCAGTTTCAAAAAAGAAATATACTAATAAATTAATTTGAATAAAAGATAATTTATATAGAAAGGGTTGGTAAAATTTATTAAATAATAAAATTTAGGGAAAAGATGACATGAATGAGAGGCAGATGATTACTAAATTATCATTGGCTAGCAAAGTATTGTTTAATATCAAAATTAACAAATTCTGAAATATCATAGAAATATTGAGTTTTTAAGAATTTTACTATAGTATTGTGGAATTTATGATTATTTAGTTTTCGTATGTGAAGTGGTAGTAAGTTAAAAAGTTGAATTCCAAATCCGTCAATTGAGTTAAAAGACGTTGCAAGTTTAAATACTGGTGCTTTAATAGTTAAGTTTCTTGTCTTATAATGAGAATTTGACATTGAAGACAAATTGAAACGTTCGGGATTATTTTTTATAAACGATAAAGTAATGAGCAAAAATATACTGGGAACGGTAAGGATACTATGTTCACGAAAAATGTTTTTACAAGAAGATAAAGAACTAATAGAAAAAATTATTCTCAAAGCTCTTTTTTGAAGTTTGAAAATGCGGTTAAGAGATGGAGAGAACCCCCAAAACTGGATTCCATATGCGATGTGTGAGTAAAAATTGGAATAGTAAATTGAGAGAAGACAATTTAAACTAACCTTAGATTTAAGAACTCTTAACATGAAACACGTTTTCGTTAAATTGGGTGTTAGTATAGAATCAATGTGATAGTCCCAATTTAAGTTTTTATGCAATTGAATGCCTAAAAACTTCGAGATAGAAGAAAATTTGAAAATTGTATCATTTACGTTCAGTGAGCTTATCTCATTATTAATTTTATTAACGGTACGAAATGACATTATCTGGGTTTTATCATTATTGAGTAATAGATTATTGGATTTAAACCAATTGGAAATTGAAGTCATTACTAAATTTAATTTGTTACTTATTTCTTCCAAGGAATTTCCCTTAACAATAATACTAGTGTCATCAGCAAAAAGAATAAATTTACAAAGATCTGAACAATTTGGAAGATCATTTATATATATAAGAAATAATAAAGGTCCAAGTATTGAACCTTGAGGGACACCGAGTTTGATATTCAATTTGTCTGATATTATTACCGAACCATCATCATCGCTCAAGTAAACAGATTGAGTCCTGTTTGATAAATAAGACGAAAATAAGTCAAGAGCTAAACCACGTACGCCATATTTTTCAAGCTTATTACAAAGGATATCATGGGAGATACTATCAAAGGCTTTGGATAAGTCACAAAAAATTGTAATGCAAAAGCTACCATCTTCAAAAGAATAAACAATATCATGTAATAAAGTGTATATAGAATGGGATGTTGAGCATTTTTGTCGAAATCCAAACTGATTTTTAAATAGAATACCGTTTTTTGTTAAAAAATTATTAAGGCGACTATGTAAGATTTTTTCAAAAATTTTATCAAAAGTATTTAATAATGAAATTGGCCTGTAATTATTAATTAATTATTAATAATATATTATTAACTGTTAAAAAGTTGTTTAGTCGACTATGTAATATTTTTTCTAAAATTTTGTCAAAAGTGTTTAATAGAGAAATTGGCCTGTAATTATTGATAATGTCAGTGGGCCCTTTTTTATGAAGTGGCCTAATTTTTGAATGTTTTAAACGATTCGGATAGACACCGTTACTAATTGCGTTGTTTAAGCAAGCAAGGAGATCATCAATGAATAGTTGATAGAATTGTTTTAAAATATCAGACGAAATTTCATCAGGACCAGATGAGTATGAATTTTTAAGGGACAGAATTCTTTTCGACAGCTCCTCAGGAGTTATGGGAAATAGGTACAGTGAATTCTGATTTCTAATAATTTTAGAAAAATGTGCTGCTGAAATATTCGGATCGATTACAATATTGGATGTTATATAAAAAGATTCATTAACAAAATAGTTATTAAAAGCATTTGCTATAATTATTTTATCATTGACTTTTTCATTGTTAATATTAAGATATTCTAGTCAGAAGAGCTTGATTTATAATTAACTTCCCGAAGGAGAAGTTTGTTTTCATCAAAAAATCCTATTCGCTAATTTTATGTTTTCTCGACGTTTCAAGCCATTCTGAATCGAATGAGACCAAATTTGGAAAAAGTGTGTGTGTGTGTGTGTGTGTGTGTGTGTGTGTGAACAGATTTTTTGCCGTAAATCGACGTTTTCTCCAAAACGGCTGGACCGATTTCAAAAATTTAAAAGCCATTCGATGTATCTCGATGAGGACTATCGTTTCTGAGTGCGGCGATCGACCGGGCCGTTTCTTTGTAAATTGCAGAAAAGTGAAACATTTTTCGTCCACGTTTTAGCCCGCAATTCTGAATTGATTCTGAAAATTCAAAAACCATTCGATAGATATTGGTTGGGAATCGTGCTGATTAGTTTTTGGTAAAGATCGGCCGGGCCGTTTTCTTGTAATAAAGTTTTTAAAAAAAAAAATTGACGATTTTTATGATTTTTTTTTTTGACGGTAGATACCATAGTTTTTTAGGTCATACTAAAATATTACGGCCCTACGACAACTCGTTTAGCTTTAAAAATTCGTCAAAGTTTGCAAAAATTGGTATCGTTTTATTGACATTTGTCAAAATGAAATCTTTGATCGACGTTTTCTCAAAAACGCCTTAACCGATTTCAGAAATTTAAAAGCCATTTGATGTATTTCGGTGAGGACTATCGTTTGTCAGTTTTGTGCGACGATCTGCCAAGCCGTTTCTTTATAATTTGAAAAAAAGTGTTAAACTTTTCGTCCACATTAAGCTCATCCTACCGAACCGATTTTAAAAAATCAAAAACTGTTCGAAAGATATTAGTTGGGAATGATACTGATTAGTTTTAGGTGAAAATCTACCGAGCCGTTTTCTTGTAATTTACTGTTGAAAAAAAAATTAAGCCGATTTTTATAGATTTTTTTAGTGATATATACCATGGTCTTATAGAACTTACTGAAATATTACGGCCTTACGACAAATAGTTTGATTTTAAAAATTCATCAAAGTTTGAGAAATTGAGTAGTTCTTTTGGGATTTGTTAAAATTAAAATTAGACTATTTACTTGGTATAATGATAGAGTACTTGGTCTTGAACATAATAAACCATTAAAGTCCTGAAAACTGGTTCAATTATATAAAATTTGCTTTTAGAAAATACTCCGAGTCAAAGTGTTCGTCTGTTTCAATTATGTGTATTAAATCCACTCGGAATACTTTTAATGACTCATAAATTAATTTATTTTTTATTGATTAAGTCGATTATTTAAACATATCGGGAAGTTCATGTAACTTGCCTCAAGGCTAAATACCAAACCAACTAGTTTCTGATTTAATTAGTGACCACATTGCCTTCTGCTTATTGTGCGAATTATAAATAACACTTTCATTAGACTTGATTTTTGCTAATTTCCAAATATTATTAAAAATTTCTCTGTATTTTAGAAAATAAATCATAAAGTCGATATCGAAGTTGGTTTTAGACGCTCTTTCTAGACTTAGTAATTTATTGTACGAAATTCTCAAGCCTTGAGTATACCATGCGTTAGATTTATGGAAATTATTAACTTGGATTTTATATTTCAATAGCGGAAAAGCAAGATTAAATTTATGTAAAAAAGAATTTATAAACACGTCAAAAGTAATATTTTCATAAGATTGGTTACACGTCTCATTTTCTAATAATTCTTTGAATAAGAGTTTATTATTATTATTAAAATTACTTTTATATTGGTAATTAATAGATTGTGAAGTTGTGTTGTTTAATAAAGATAGAAAAATTCCGTAGTGATCAGAAAAACCCGTATTAATGACAAATGTTTTTATATCAGTTAAATTTGTGAAAAAATTATCAATGCAAGAGGAAGAAGAATTACTTATTCTCGTGGGATCATTTATGGTAGGAAATTGACCAAAAGAATCCATACTAGATTTTAAACTTTCGCTGATCACCGCAAACAATAATAGAGTTATATTTATGAAAAAGTTCTTCCATTAGAACATAAAGTAAATGTATAAATTTAATAGCATCTTGATGTGGAGCTCTATATATGCAAATAATACAATAAGTAGTATGAGAAAAATTGACTTCTACAGCGCAAAATTCAAAAAAATTTTCAACAGGTGCAATATTTGCTATAATGTTATTACATTTAATTTTAACCGACGAAAAAATGAAAACGCCTCCATGCTTAAAATCATTTCGGCAGAAAGAGGAACATAGATAGTAACCGTTTAATTTAATCAATTTGAGTTTAGTTTCGTTAAGCCAATGTTCAGAAAAGCATAAAAAATATGGCTTATAGTCATTTAAAAGTAATTCAATTTTGAGTAATTTATTGGGTAAATTTTGAATATTTTGACAAAATATAAAAGATGAAGCGTCGTCAGAATCAAAAGCGAAAGGAGCGGGAGTCTTTGGAATTTGGCAGAGTCAGCGCTTCTCTATCGAGAAAACGACAGAGTTTCTGCTTTGCATTTGAAAGGAAATGGAGACCATGCCTGGTGTAGTCGAGTCAATCAACGTATCTATTGACATCAAAGTCTTTAATACCCCTGAATTTACCATGACCAAAATCACGATAAATACAACGATTTAATTGGGAACTTCTAGAATTCAGGCCATGATTGTCATATCGGAAGGGAATTGTAACAAAACAAAAGTTTGTTTTACTACGTGATCGACGGGCAAATTCTAGCGCATCACGAATAGCATAATCAGAGTCAGCGTCGTTCGTCCTGGCCATCACAACAACATGATCCCGAACACCAAAATCACCAACCAGATCCCCAATGCCAGCGACCACGCTAGAAAAACCCGCACCCGGCTTGACCATACCGAACACACTAACTTTAGGACCTAACAAACCATTTAAGAACCCGGACCAGGATCTGCCGTGGCTGTCGGACAAAATTAGTACTTTGGGCTTTGGTGAGGAAGAGGAGTGGACGCTTTGATTTGTTCAACTTTACTTTTAACTTTTTTGGATATTACATTCACTTCCGTTTGCACATTGGAAGAATTAGAGCTAATGCTTTGCAACTTGGAATTGGCTATCGCCAGCTCTTTCGTAAGCTTTGAAATTAGTCTGTCCCTCTCATTAAGCAATAAATTCTGGGAATTAATAACTTCCCGTAAAGAAATACTTTTGGCACAAATAACGGTACAATCTAAATTAACAGACTCACCCACAACTGAATCATCACTCTAGCCCATCTTGATAGGTGATATACAGGTAACAGATATAGGTGATATACAGGTAACAACTTGATGACGGCAGGTATAAGAGTCTCTATTGTATTCACACTGACTTGATTCACTATTCACTATTCACTTCACTGTTTACCGTTCGGAATCTGACTCACGAATGAATTATTAGACTTAATAAATGATTTGGTCTCCGTTATGTCTTTGTGCAGTCTTTTTAAATGAATTTGTTGGAAACTATTATCGACTTTTTATGTGTTTAGCTAATTTCTCGCATAGTTTTGATCTGATATGATTTTGTTTCTAATTTAAGAATTTATTTCTAATTTAAGTATTGAACTTTGCAAGTATGATATTTGTCGCTCAATTTTATATATGTTGGAGATATTGTGTAAAAACTGTTTGTTAATAATATTTGTTTTGAAATTTGGTATAATCCATTCATTTTTACAGCGCATTAAAAATATTTTTTGTTGATAACTTTAGAATAGTTGAGTTGTGAAAATCTTTTCATCATAGAGTGTTCATATATAATTAAGTCGTCTTTTCTTTCCTGCTCTTTGGCACTCCATCGTTTTTATTTTCACTTTCGCTCGTATTTTCTTGGGATGTTGCCTTTGTTTGCTGAACAAATGAACAAATTCGATTCATATATGTTTCATAATTATCAAACTGATAATTATTTATTAAATTCATAAGCTTTTGTCTTGCATGTTTTATAATGACATAGCAAGTCTTTTTATTATTGTCTGTACTTGTTTGCTAATCCCCTAAACCTCTAAAATTTTCACATTTTTTACCATATCACTTTCTAACAACTCATGCTTAAAACCTGTATTTGATGGGAAAATTCTCACACATGCGTGGATGTGCTTACAAATGTTTGATTGAATCAATTATTCTTTACAACTGCATGTACCATATAGGTTCACATCTCATGCAAGTACTATTACGAGTTTGATTTTTCTTAATAATCACATATGGTGCAATGGTGACATATGTTGCCATTACATTGCATTGCGTTTTGGAACTGGTTTTTGTAATATGATCATGCAATATTGTTGTGTTTCTTATGTGGCTCATATTTCTCTGTCTGGTCGATAGTAATATTCCATTTAATCTTTGGGTCATTTGATGAAGAGAATCCACTTCAAGGCATAACACCATTTGAATGGCCTTATCCATCCTCCTAGAGCACTTTCATTTCATAACCTCGACTTTTTATTTGATGGTGAAAACTTTCTAAATATGTTACGATAGTGTTAATTCCTAATTCTTTACAATATTTACAATAACAAAATGCCCAAGTAGTTGCTCATTTGCAGTAAACTTTACTAAATCATTCAACAAATAACTTAGCATCGTCGTCCGCCTGAAGTTCATTCAAATAAGCATTTAAATTCTTCCAAAAACCTTTTTCTTCATATTCCACATATCTTTCTTTGTTAATAAAAAAGCTCTCTATGGTAATGCTTTATGATACGAGGCTTCATGTATAATCATTATAATTCCAGCTATAATTTGTTCTTCAAATATTATATTAGTTGACTTATTGATTTTATAAATGACAATGATAACATTCATAAAATGTAAGGAAGCAAAATTGTACATGCATTAATAAATCATGTCATAATTATTACTATGTTATGATAAATAAATATACCTTTAATCTCCCTCAGCAAATCTTTGTCTATTGGAACAAATTTAGCCACGTTTTCATGTCCCACATGAGTCTTCCAATAATCAAGAACCGCGTGTCCATCATTACATTCGGGAGTGGCATGCAAATCCAATCTTTTTTACTTTCTTTGAAAAACCTGCCTGTGTGTTCTTCAGAGGTGTGCGATGTATTGCACTTTTATTGCATTGCAATAAAATACGATTTCAAAAAACTGAAAACATTTATCGAATTTCTACAAAGACGTGTCCTTTGTTTACGAATCAAAATTTCCTGGAATAGAAAATACTCTCATACTTGCGACCAAATTATGCTTAATTGTTTTTAAAGTCTGATATGATAATTCAAAATTTTTTGTTCTTTAATTTGTAGCTTCTAAGGTTTAAAACTCTTATTTTTTAAGTTTGAGTAGAGGAAGTTACTTCTTCAAGAAGATGTCGCACTGATTTAAATTAATATATACACTGGTATAAAAATCTAAATTAATATATACTATTTCTGGGAATCATTGCAGACTGATAAGATATCAAATGCTATAGAAATGATATGATTTGAAGAATCAAAATGCTTTCATCTATCTTTTATATTTGGCTATATTTGTCATTTTCCATTTATACAGTGAAAACCGGTTTTACTAAAAAACCGGTTTTGAAAACCGACAAACCGTAGTTCAGAATCAATAGAAGTATTTTTTCTAGACGTCAGTATATTTTTATCGTTCCGTATGCTAGTTTACTTGCATTTTTTGTAAATCAAGTGCTCAAAGAAAGAACAACCTCAGTCTATGAGGTCAATAGTCAAATCAATCAATCAAATCAATAGTCAAAACTATTCTTACAAACAATTTCATATTTGCATTAAATTACACATTTAATGGTTTAAAATGTTCAATCATCAGCAAAAATAAAAATGAAAAACAAGAATGATTAATTTATGTTATTTCTAGACCAGACCTGAGCAGAAAAGCTTAATTCATTATTGAAATTATATATTTATTAGAGAGAATGCGTTCAAGTGCAAAGAGCGGCCAAATATCCGATGGTGGCGCGAGCAACAGAAACTTTGCGGCGCACGTACGCTAAAACTATTGATGTTACAGAAAAAAACGTTATTGAATAAATTATAGAAAATTTTGTCTAGTTTAATTTTGTATATAGTTATTTTAATGCAACATGAGTCAGAAAGGAGATATCGTTGAAAAACTGATTTTTGACTCAATTTTTCCAATATAGCGGCGGCAGCGGCAAAAATTCGAGGTGGCAAAGTTGAAATTCGTAAAGATCACATCAAAATCTATAAAATCACCAATTTTCAAAACTACCGGAAAACTGTTAAGGTAAAACTACTAAATGACTGAACTATAACTATATATGCAAAAATACCTATCTGGAAGGTGAGCCCAACCTATTTAAAAGAAAAAGCTAAACCTATTTGAAATAAGAAATACTTAATTGATATAAAATGAATAAATGACTAGTAAGTAGTAAGCTAGTAAGCAAACCTAACCTGAATAAATAAAACCTATCTTAGATAAAAATAAGTAATTACTAATCCGATATAAAATAAAGAAATTACCAATAAGCTAATGTAGTAGAAGAACTATATGTAAACTAACTAGAACTATATGTAAAAAAATGTGCAACCTAACCTATTCAAACGTATTGTTTAATCTATCTTAGAGTTAAAAAAAAACGCTCTAACCTATGCTACCTATATCTAAATAATAGAAATAGTAGAACTGATAAACACCCCTCACAGAAAAATAAAATAAAACTGGCCTAACCTGAAACTATCGCACTGTTCACTCACAGAAAAAAGAGTAAAAAAAAACGCTGTAACCTATGCTACCTATACCGAAAAAAAATAAAAGCATAAAAGATAAACATTATAATTGATTAACATCACTCACCGAAAATTATAATAAAACTGGCCTAACCTCTAACTATCACACTACTCACAAGAAAAAAAAAATTCGTACCGATCGAGAAGGCGGAAGCTTAACAATGATTACAACATGACAAGTCTGATATTACCATGCGCATGGTCGACAGACTTGAATATTTACACGCCGAACTTTACGGTGTTTTTACACACCAATACATGCACAACCGGTACAATGAGCTTCTGTCAAAGAGACTGCCACTTGATACTCTTATGGTTTCTGACCTAGGGTTTAAATTTACAGACGGGAATTTTAAGGGTAATGTGGTATTGTTACAAAAATTTAATTTAGAATCTACTATGTTGATTGAACCACCAAAAGTTTTTAACAAATCCATACCTAAAATTCCTTCGCTCTTAATAGGAAGATCATCCTTAACTATATGAAAAACATGTTTAACTATTTTATTTCCTAATCTAATCCTAAATAATGCCTTACCTAAAGTCTGTACATTTTTCCCTGATACTTATGTCAAATTTAATTTATCCTCTAATTTATGACTTATCTCTAATTCATCACCTATTAACGAAACCTTGACTAAACTAACTTCTGCTCCAGTATCAACGAGTCTCTAACTGTGTCTAACGATTCTAAATTTACAAAGGCTAAGTTATTTGAAGTTTGTTCTATACAAGAAAGATGAGCTTGCTTTAATTCGCTACCCTTACTAGTTCCAGGTTCTGGAGCTCTATCTGCACTATTTTTTATATTTTCGTTGTTCTTTAAATATTCGTTTCCTACAATCCTTAATTTGGTGACCAACCTTTTTGCAATAATTGCATACTAATTCAGTTTTTATTTTATATGATGTAGGAAATGGATTTATGGATGGACCAGGTTTTGAATATTGATGTTCAAATGAATTTGCTAAGGTTTCTTCCTCGATAGCGATTTCCCTAGCCTCCCTTAAAGTTTTAGCAGTCTTACATTTAACTATAATTTTAAGAGAGGATTGTCTCTCAATTGGCATTTTATGACTTGCCCTCAAATTTAACGTCGCTGGAATACAAGAGAATTTTTCAGCACATTTGATGCTCTGCTGAAATTTGTCCCGTAAATTTGTATTTTGTTTATTAATTCTTCGCACCTCCTGTATCAAAATTTTTGATGTGTTATACATCTTATGGGCTCGAAGTGTCGAGCTGCGTTTTTGTTTGATTCTCTGCAATAGTTACCAGTTTTTAAAAATACAAGTAATTAATATTATTGTAATTTTCAAATGCATATACCTTTGCGAGAAACTGGTGTAAATCTAATTGATGGTTTTAGAAACATTCTTTGTCGCTTAGGGGTGCTCCAATTTTCTTTCGAATTAAATTTATTAAAATAAAAAAGATCACTCAAAAAAAATCTCACGGTGCATAATTACCTGTGACCGGAATATCTCTTATATGACAACAGCTCCCTTATGTCTTCCTTCATTTCCTTCATGATACTATCCAACTTACTCTGCGACATATATATTGAGACGAATGAATTTGTTTATTGGAATTTAAAAGATTTTAATAAATAGTTTAAATATATAAATTTTAAATAATGTACCCATCTCCATATTGGGACTCTCCTCTACTTTTCCATGTTCAATTTCACATATCACTTCTGCAAAATATATATTAACATTAATGTTTTGTTGAATGATATGATATAAAGATATTAAATAATGTACTCTCTTCTATATTGGGGTTATCCTCTATTTGTTCGTTTTTCTCCTGTTCACTATCAACACAGGATGTGAACTCTGCCCTCGCTTCATACACTTTTATTAGTTTATAATTTGAAGATGTAGCTACACATCTCCCCGTGACAATTTCGTATTTCACAGTATCAGGAAGGGGATTACACCCCTTAATTATTTATGAACCTTCAATGGAGAAATAGTTTGTTTTCTGGGCATTGAGAGCCCACGAACAAGGTATATGTCCACATTTATTCTCCTTATCGTAAATTACGACATCCTATGTAGGCTGCGTGTTTGTCGCGAACAATTTCATTATTTGTTTATGTCAATTTTTTTAATGGAAATTATCAAGGTAATACTTGCAATAAAGTATTACCAGGTTGTAGTACTAGTGGTGCACCATGTAGAGAACTCAAAATCCAAAACATATCAATAGTATACTAGAATTATAGAAGGCATACCTCAAGTTTATACATCTTGAATTTAAAGAATATTCAAATATTATTATATTCAAAATTCCTTATTTCTATTCAAATTCCTTATTTCTATTTGGTAGAGTGTTGCATGCCAATCCACTACATAAAAAGCATAACTCGTGTTTTAGTAAATCTAAAAAATTGTTAGAATATGACATTTTTTAAATTATTTTCTAAATATTGAGCTGTTTAGTTACGTGTGCTACTATGTTACATATAATTTATTTGCTCATGAGTTTCTTGTTGAGCGAAATAAATCTAAAAAAACAAACGCGTTAGTAAATCAGTATGTAATGTATTGTAAATTTGACGGTAGTTTTCTTGAATTGCGATTTTTTTCGAATTAATGTTGTGATGATAAAACTAAATAATGTGTGATTTAGTCTTTGAATATGTAAAATTAGTTAAAATATTTAGCAGTCACGAAGAAACTTTATTTGTTGAATGCTGACAAAACAAATTTGGAACTAAAATAAATAATTAAGAAAGAAAAAAAATTAATAATAAAGAAAATAATAGGAAATGTTCAGATGATAGATTATGGTAATAGGAGTATTATAATGGAATGAAAAATTATCACGTACATGAAACAAGAGATAATGAATGAATTGAAGTAAAAGCACTGTTATTGA
>NW_020538686.1:0-23099 GCF_003426905.1 Ctenocephalides felis
GTTTGATAAAAGGGCCACTTTAACATGTTTTCACTGATATCTCGGCCAAATGATGAGCTACGGATTTGAAATTTGGTATTTCGAATTTTCTGGAAAATACCTATAAAATGGCATCAAAATAATTTAAATACCAGGGTGGGACCAATTCTGTATGGAAACACGCCTTTAGGCAATAAGTCGCGCAATGCTTCAAGTAAGTGTATTCTTGTTAGCAATTTATCGTGTATTTTTCTTTTTATTATTATCGAATAATTTAATTTTAATTTTTATTTTTATTTTTTTTAGTGTTTTATTTTTAATTAAAATTAAACTATTTTAGAATAGTTTATTTATGTAAATTGCGAAAACTTTTGTGTTATTGTTATTGCTCTTTTTAAAGTAATTTTATTCCGTGTGAATTTCTTTCATTTTTATTGATACAATTTTCTTATAATAAAGTAATTATTAAAATATTCTTTATAATTATAAAAGTTTTTCGGCATTTTTTTGTTACAAAACATGCAAGGTATTTTTTCGAAATGTATTCATCATAAAGTCATGCGGTTTTTTTTTAAACAAAAATATTTATATACCCTTACACAAAATTCCTATCCCCCACATCTTATAAAATCCGTCACAAACAATAGACTCACTTTTTTAAAAACAAAATAACTAACCCCAACCTGAGTTTAATTTCCACTAAAGACAATAATTTTGAAGGTACCATTTGCCTTCCTTACATCAAGGAACTTTATCCGATGTGGAAAAAACTTTTTATAACGCAAATCTCCGTTTAGTATGTAACATCGATTTAACTCTCAACTCTCTCTTCTCAAATTTAAAGCCGCGCACTAGTTTAAAACGAGTATCTAATGTGGTCTATAAAATATCTTGCAATGACTGTGATTCCACCTATATTGGCGAAACAGGACAGAACCTTATCAAACGATTGAAACAACACGATAATAACTCGAAAAACAAAAATCAAGGGCAAACAATGATCACAGAACATTTAAAACTAAATAACCATACATTCAATTTTTATAACGCAAAGGTTCTTCATCACGAGTCGAAGGTCTCATAAAGGCGCTTTTCAGAATCAGCCTATATTTTCTTGAACAGAAATTATTGTTTGAACAAACGTACGGACGCCAGCTTCATTTGCGAAAATTACCAATTTGTTCTAAATAATGTTTCGGAATTCATATCGAATACCTAACACCACGGTTTGCACAACTTGCATAGCGCGCCAAGACGTTGGGTCAAACGCAAGCACATGTGGTTTGTTTTTTTAAAAATTTTGACTTCCATCTCGGCCACTCACAATAATATTATTCTGTTTGGCACTGGCCTCGGATGCACGTGTATTACGTATAATATTTCAATTATTAATCACTTTTTATTCTTTTATTCTTTTTATTAAAAAAAAAGAAATTACTGACACTTAATTATTAATTTGTACAAGTTATATTAATATGTGTTAGTGATAATATAAATAATTCAAGTAAGTAATGTTTTATGCAATTCTCTTTAGTTAAAACTTTTCTTTTTACTATTACTTATGTATATTCAATTTGTAACGTTACTTTCTGTTTTTTTTTTATTTTTTTTAAATTGTAGAACCACTGAAGATGACGTAGAATTTTACGTCAAAACGTATGGAAATATAAAGATGTTTTGAAAAAATTTACTTTTTTTTACTTGATGTTACGCCCTCCAAGAAATCTATCATACATTTCAACATCAAATTTAAACATTTTCAACATATAATATCCTGAGCTGAAAATAGACTTTTGCACTCTACGATCCAGTTCTCTGAATGTACAAGTTGAACTTCTCCTTTCCTCTCTATTCAAGACTGTTTCTATTGGTTTTCACTAGTTTTACTTAGTTTATTGTTAGTTATCACTACTCTATGTTTACTATCTCTTTTTGCACTTAGTCTACCTTTATTTTGTACTTACTTAATTACATGTTCTCTTGTGTTAAGAACCTTGTTTTCCT
The DNA here is from genome assembly GCF_003426905.1 of Ctenocephalides felis. Taxonomy (NCBI): domain Eukaryota; kingdom Metazoa; phylum Arthropoda; class Insecta; order Siphonaptera; family Pulicidae; genus Ctenocephalides; species Ctenocephalides felis. Next base: position 1,984 of record NW_020538686.1, read on the forward strand.
AATGTTTGGTTCTTTCATTGCTATAATATCTTCACTTTTAAATTTTATTTTATTTACTTACTAATTCTGTAATCCTTATGTAACACTTTTTTGTCAGTAATTTCTTTTTCATTTTCAATTTACACGGTTCTTCCCCTTTCCTCTTTTTTCACTGTTTAATAATTTTATTTTTCAATTGCGTTTTCTCCATTATGAACCCTAAACAATTTCAACGTTCTAATAATTACACCTCTAATTACTCCTTCTCTTTTATAAAAAAACACTACGGTTTCTACATTTTATCTCAGTTCAAATTACTCTCTAAATTAAACTAATAACAAATACCAATAAGCATATATTTTTATTACGTTGCAGGAAAGAAAGTACCATTCCAAATTTCTACCGGCTTAAAATAGAAAAATTCTCGCACCTTAATAATAGCCTCAATAACAAATTTAGTTCCTTAAGCTTACATATCATTTCCCTAGAAATCAAAAATTGTATCTGCAACATACAAAATTTAAAACTTTCTATTAATAAGATAAATAACTGGTTACTCAATACAGTAGAATCGGAAATCCTGGAAAGTTTTTTTTTGAGTTCGAATCGATTCGCTATAGGAACTTTTGCGTTAATCAAAAAATATCTTATAAAAACAAATTTGAAAAGCTTTTGCAATCCAAAATAAACTCCTCCAAAATCATTTTAAGTGAATCAGTCATTAACAAATGGTTAAAAAACTTTTCCAATGTAACTATCCCAGACAGGTTTTTATACATCTTTGCCTTGGGGCTAAATTTTGTTTTTTCCAATTCATGTTACAACATCAACTTCATTAAAATTCTAAGTCGCTTAGAAGCAGGTCTTTATAATATTAAAAACACAGACCTAAGAATGAATACAAAGGCTACCTTTTGCAAAAACTTTATTTCCGCTATTAAATCCTTTAACTCAAAGAAAATATAGAGTACAAAGACATTCTGAGAGATATTAGAGATTGCAAAATCTTTTTAAAAAATAATCCTGATTTGTTAGTAACTAGAGCCGATAAAGGTAACGTCACAGTTATTGTAGATAGACACACATATTTGGAAAAAGTCTCAAGGTTAGTATCCGATACTAATACTTACTCTCCAATTATTTTTGATCCGACAGAACGCATTAACCGTTCTCTTCACAAATTAATCAACAACCTAGTGTCCCATAAACAAATTTCAAAAGGCCTTTCATCCACTTTAAAAAATTTACATCCCTATAATCCCAAACTTTATGGCCTCCCTAAAATTCACAAACAAGACGTTCCTTTCAGACCCATAGTCGCTGACATAAATTCTCCTCTGTCCAAATTCTCAAAATTTCTAAGTAATATACTCTCCATCATAACTGTCCAATCCCCTCATTTCATAAAAAATTCCTTTGAATTTGTAAATCAATTAAATAATATAGTCTTACCCCACGAAACCCTATTAGTGAGTCTAGATGTTGTTCCCCTTTTCACCAACGTCCCCTTACAATTAATGTTAGATGCTATAACAGTAGTGCAGTAAACGGAGAAGAAAAAAGGGTATAACCTCTGAATTTTTTTACTGTGCTGCGAATTGAATGAAATTTTGGAATTAGGTTCATCTTACCCTCAAGTTCAAAAGTGAAAACAATTCGGGTTGCGCCATCACCCCCCGGGGGGATGACACCCCTTCTCAAATGTGTAATTACATTTTTTCAAAGTAACACCGGAAATCGATAAAAGAGCTAATTATAAGAAAAAAATATCTTTTATAGTTTTAAAAAAAAACTAATACTTTTCAAGTTACTGGCCACTAAAGATTTATATATTTTTGGCGATTTTCTTCGTTTTTTTTTGCAAATATCTCCTAAAATATACATTTTAACAAAAATCATGTAATGAACAAAATAATGTCATTAAAAATCTTAATAAATGGGTATTACAGAAAGTAGTCTAGCAGAAATATTAGGCGAGATTTGAAGGAGCAAAGTCGTTTTTTATTTCGTTCAAGATTTAATTGTTGTATTTAAAGCCATCTAGTGTCGAAGTTTTACATTTTATGCATTTCGGTGAAATTGGGTTTTATAGTTCTCAACATAAGCTTTAAATTGAGTGCTGTTACAAGTTTTTTGCAAGTAAAATGAGTGAGTTATAATGCAAATAAGAAGCATATACGAAGTTTTTTTTTTTCAAATCATTTGGATTAATGAGCGCCATTTCCACCAGAACTAAAGTAATTCACATTCCATCTAGAATTCACTTCATTATAGACATCTTGATGGATTCTAGCAGATTCACTACTTTCGTGGAGTGATTACGAGATCGATTTTATTCAGCCTAACTTTTTATTTTTATAATATCCATGCTGCATCTCATGTCTCAATTTCCATCACATGACCTCACAAATTTAGTGATATATGTTAAACCAATAAATAATTTGTCGAAGATTGGAAATCAGGTAAGTCAGATGAAGGTTCCAAAATGTTGTAATTACTTAGCAAATCAATGTTCACGACTGAGTTATTCCTGCAAGTATTAAAATATCTTCGATTATCTTTGATTGTGATTGTCACCGATTTACAATACCTCAAAATCCATTAGATGTGTTAAAATTTCGTCGACTAAACTAAGACTACTACTTTTTTTTTAACACGTGTTAGTGTCATGTTAATGTATGAAAATCAATAATCTTTAATGCCCGTGCTCTTTTTATTTGGTTAAAAACTATTTTCACAATTAGTAAGAAAATTTGAATGTCTTTGACTAGATTGTAAAAAGCTTCGCAAAATTTCTTACACAGATGTTATAAGTCACTCGTCGATCTGGCGTATCAATCAAATTATTAATATTGGTAGTATCACAATGGTCATTAACAATCCATTTCCTCTGAGCATTGTCGCATCTGAATCTGTCTTCTAAACGAATAGTCCAAAATTTTAAAAATCCCAAGTCATTAATGTTCTGATCCCACCTCATTTGATATTTGAATCATAATTATTATATACATATCTTGTTGAAAATTATACAGAAAATATCGTGTATTGCGCACGAACTTTTCATATTATGTACATATTTGACTCAAGTTTGACTCCTTTCATGACATGTTTTAGACACATGTTATTTCATGTAGAAGCAAAACTATGCATAATTTGATTTGTAACAAAATGAGACTTTCTATCACATTGATATAATATGACTAAACATTTAAATTGTTTCACCTCCAATAATACTTATTGGTTCTTTATCTGGAGGCAATAGAATCGCAATTTGATATAATGATATTATCAGTGGTTATTAGTATTAACCCTCTTTCACGAGCTGATAAATTAAGATATTTATATCTCTAAATTCTTTTCATAACAGCTGTAATATAATTAATAACAGTGGTTTTACTTTAATTCAATAGTCCATTATATTTCATTTCATCAACGTAATAATTTTTCATCATTATCATATTATTTCATTTATAACACTACTATCACCATAATCTTATTTTTCTCCTGTTATTTAATATTTTCCCATTTGTTTTGTTAACATTCAGCAATTAAAATTTCTCCAAACCCTATACATTTGAACAAATTTTATATATTCAAAGACGACACATATTTAATATAAAAAAACAATTTAAAAAAACTACAGACACTTTACATTAACAATACAATACTTAATTTGAATAGTTTTTTGTACTTGAAATGATGCGCAGATCTTTAAGATTAATTTTTGTTCAACAAGAAACTCATAAACAAATAAAATTATGTATGTTTGAATAGTAGCACATACAACTAAACTATTCAATATCCGAGAGTATCCGTAAATGTAAGCTCAAGTAGTGGCACATGTAAGTATATTTATAAATTAACAAAAAAAAGGCAATCGCTCACCATTTTCTCGATTTTCTGGAACACAAGTTATACCTTTATGTGATGGATTGCCATGCAAAACTCTACCAAAGGAAAACACACGATGCAATATTATTTAAATTAAATATAATTTACTAGATAGTTACAATTTTTCAAGTTATGTTTTTCGTACATTTTCTTACTTTATTTTATTCCATAAACCCATAATAATTCATATGCAGATACCTAACTACTAGGTCACTAAGAATAATTCCAAAAAAGCTTTTTAAGAATAATGCATTACGAGACCCGATTTTCAATTGACAAACTAAACTAGTACCCCTTGTACCACTTGTTGAAGAAAAAGCAGTATTGTTCTCGCGATTCCATTCACAAACTTTTGAAAATCATCAACCTTTTGCTTTACAATTTGTTGCATAGTTCTCTTAGACAAATCAGCGAAATTTTTACGTTTATTCATTTCATATGTTCTCGAATTAAAAACAAACAATTGCATGAATGAAACATGAATGATTAAAAACAAACAGCAGGAGTTTGTGTGTAAAAACGCTGTGAAGTTAGGTGTGTAAATGTCAAGTCTGTCAAACATAATTGGGGTTCGCGCATAGAATTATCACGTTTTTCATGTTGTAATCATTGTTAATTTTCCGGCTTCTCGATCTGTATGTGTATTTATTTTGTTGCTGAAATAGTTAGAAGTTAGACCAGGTTTATTTCATTTTTGTGTGAGTAGTGTTCTTAAATTATATCATTAGTATTATTTTCTCCTATTTATTTGTGGATATAGGTAACATAGGATAGAGCGTATATAGAATAAGTTCAAATTACTTTACTTTTCAGTACCTTGGGTTAACATACTAGTTCAGTTTTTACGAGTATATAACTGGCAGACTCACAACTGGCAGGCTCAGGTATTTGACAGTTTCGTGGGCGTGGCCTATCAGCGAAGGCGTGACTAACATTTAAAACCTAATTTTTTTATGAAAATAGTTAAAATATAATAATTTATTCAATTAAATCTCATTTATTTTGCATTGTCTTTGTTTGACATAAAAATCCTTAACCTACAATCATATATTTTTACATATTATATAGCTAAGGGATTTTTCATTATAAGTTTTTTTTATATAATAGGTTACAAAATGAAGGCGGTTGGTTTATGCTTCGACACAATAAAATTGATGTATCAAAAGGAAGAGCGTGTGTTATCGCTCCTGCCGGTTATTTACGAAGACAGGGAAAACGTGGAGGAATATTTCTTCCATTTTTTCAAAGATAATCAAATAAGATTATATAGTTATAAAAAGGTAATGTTAAATTTTTATAATAATACATAAATGCATAGCAATCAGCTATTATAATATTATTAATTATTATTTTAGTCCGCAGACGATGCGGGTTGGGGCGGCGGCGTAGGAAACAGCCGCGGCGGTGCAGGCAACGATGGCGGCTGTACAGGCTACAACCGCGGCGGTAGAGGCAACAACCGCGGCGGTTGGGGCCGCAACCGCGGCGGCATGGTCAACAACCGCGGCGGTACGGGCAACAACGGCGGCGTCACAGGCAACAACGGCCGCGTAAACAAACGCGGCGGCCTCGGAAATTACCGCGAAAAAACCGCGGTGGGCAGAAAAACCATCGCGGCGGCCAGGGCGCTAATAGTAGAATGGAACCGCAAATTCCGATGGTTAATAATATACATGGATGTATAATCTGTTAAAATTATAAATAATATATTATATATAAAAGCGTAAATTATATTTTTGTCTATTTGTATTTTTTTTTTCAGGGGTTGAATATATATTTTCAAAATGACTTTGTTTAGCATTCTTTCTATTCTTCTATAATAACTAACATATCATGTGTAATTTCAAGCGCACTATATATGCTGCATGCATTGTTGTGGATTTTCAAGCCTTTCCCTATATTCTCAGAAAAATCTGGGCAAAAGACAAATCAAGTCTTATATCAATTGACACTCTTCAACTTACAATTTTAGAATCAATATTAATTAATATATATGATACATAGCTTGGATGTTTGACTTACAACTAATTGTTTTCATTATTTTTTTAACATTTATTTCGCATTATTACTTTATATTCATAGTTATTTATTAATATTTATTAATATTCATAACTAATTCATTTATTGATAAGATAAATGTGAAAAATTTGCCAAATAATACCTGGCAGACCCGCCACTAACATAACCTCAAAAACGATTGTTAACAATTGCAAAAAGTAGCCTGAAAACGCTGTCGAACTAATATAAAACACAACATTATTACTTTATATTCAGTTAGTTATTAATGTTCATCACTAATTCAGTTATTAATAAGATAAATGTAAAAAATGTGCCAAATAAACACTGGCAGACACACCACCTTAAATCAGGCTAAGAATTTTGACATTTGCACATTTCAGCCAGCATGAAGTTGGGGACGAAATAGAAGTTAGCTGTCAAGTTGAAATGTATTGGATTCATAACTTTGATAGCTAAAACCTGTCAAGATCATTATTATCACAGCCACACAAGTATTATTATTATTATGATTATTATATTGTCTAATAGCAAGATGATAGGATTTACCTTAGATAATATATTACGTTAAAATACAATATATATTGTTCCCTCATAGCAAATATTGCAGAAAAAACGAAATATATCTGTCAATTCCAAGACAGTATGAAGTATTTTAATATAGTATTATAACATCAAAAGTGTTTCAATTTTATTTCATTTACTGAACCTTCTATTTGTTGTTTGTTGAGTTTTAGTTAGCTTCCACTGAATTAAGGTTAAGATCGTAACCAAACCTAATAATGTATACAACGTAACCCTAACAAAAATAATGAATAAAATATAACCCTATGCGTAAAACGTAAGCCTAAAATATTTTTTAAAACAAAATTATAACTAAAACATTGTATAAAATCTAAGCTAGACTAAAATGATCTTTGAATGAAAAGAATCCTAAAACATAACCCTAAAATGTAAAAATTAAAATAAGAACTAAATAGGCACGTAATCAAAAAGCCAAAGCGAATAAACTTGAACGGACATAAAAAAATAATATAAAAAGAATGAATCATAACGAAAAGCTAAAAAATATTAATATTAAATATGAAACAAGCTTACTTAATAAAAAAAAACAATACGCCGACACAACGCTGATATAAAAATGAACTAAATGGTCGACGCGCTCTTGACAACTGAAATGCTTGACAGCTTGATATCAGTCTTCGCCAGCAACTTCATGCTGGCTGAATTGTGTCAAATTATTAGCTTGATTTAATGCCTCCTCTGGCAGACCATTGTCTTTGTTTGACATAAAAATCCTTTTTTTACATATGTCATAGTACATTGATACCAACCGACATGATCTGCGGTGTCAAAATATGTTCGAAAATATGTTGAAATAGTGCAAATCATTGCAAATATTTATCAATGATTGTATTAAAAAGTTGTAAAAAGTGAATATTCATTAATTATTGAATTGAAAAGTTGAAAAAAGTGATTAGAGGTTCCTCTCGAAGAATACCCAAACGATCGACATAGTGAAAGTTGTGTTTTTTGATAAATAAGCGAAGAAACTAACGCGGCGGCCAGGGTGGTAATGATAGTACTCGCGACAGTACTTCTGCCTGTGTCGCTCGTAAAGGACAAAATTCTAATTGTGGGTTTTACACGGGGGATTAGCAAATATTTCCAATTCCTCCAATGGTAAACAACATCCATGGGTGCACAATAAGTTAGGATAAAAAGTTTGTGCGATTATTAAATTTAAATAAAAAAAATTATTTCTATATTTACAATATTTATTTTATTTATTGTATCATTTTGTATATTGAATATATGATGCATGTTAAATAAATATTCTCTAACTTTTGTATTGTTTTTCAAATATCTATGTTTCGATTTTAGTTCGCAATCTTTTGTATATATGTTTTTTAAACTTCAATTTGTTACATCAAAATTAGATTTAAGATTAGCTAATGATCATTTCTATATAATTTCTATATTTGACTTATGTTGATTCTAATTCATCTTTTGCATTATGTTTTTAACTTATAGTTATGTGCTTTTCTTTTAAATTTCAAGAATTTATATGTTTCATGTATCCAGAATGATTTCTAATTGAGTTTTTACTAAATTTATGTGGGTTATGTTGAAACATTTCAATTTGCCTTTGATATAGTAAAATAGACACTAATTGTTGCATTGTAAAGTTGAAAAAAGTGATTAGGGGTGCTTTCAAAGAATACTCAAACGATAAACGTAGTGAAAGTTGTGTTCTTTTGACGGATTTGTTAATACGGTCCACTAGAGTCTAGTACTGGACAGTCCCAGTACGAGTATCATATATAAATTTAATCGATTTGGCAGGCTCTGAGGCCGCATCGTATTCTAGAATGCATGCCCAGGACACAATGGAATGTATTGCCAACAGATGATACCGTTGCACCATACGTAGTATCAAAAAAAAATCAAACATATAATAGTACATGCATGAGATGCGAAGGATGTAAGATTTGTTTGTATACGTACACATGCAGTTGCATAGATTATTTGATAAGACGAAATATTTGCAAACACATCCACGCATGTGTAAGGGTTTTCCCGAGTGATACTGGTTTTAAGCGTGAACTCTTAGAGAAAGATATGTCACAAAAATCTCAGGGTTTCAAAAATCCAGAGAATTTTCGAACAAATACAGAAGATGATGAAGAGGCTAAGATCATGAAAAACATCGGCCCAAGAAAATATGAGAGAAAGTGGAAATAAAAAGATAGAGTGCCAAAGGGCAGGAAAGAAAAAAAACACTTAATTTGTTATTAAATTATCTAATTTATTTAAATTCTATTTGTAATATTATTTAATTAATTTATAATTTAAAATAAGGTAAGTTAAATATTTCATGTTATGTTTATTTATATTTTCACCAATGTATTATAGTTTATTTCCCAGTAAGCACGTGATGTTGCAACAACATTCTATAAAAATCCCAAATTGATTCCTTCCAAATGGTTGATAGTGGAAAATAATGATTCTGAAAATATAACTGAAGTGTGGTGGCCCCCTGCCCGTATGAAATATCGCATTTCGTCTTTAGCTGCGAAGCAAACGTCAGTGAACAAGTCGAAGTGGATTAGAAGAAAAATAACTTTTGTCGAGTTTTATGGTGAGAAATAACTTTTAAATATGAAATATTGAAGTGTTGGAAGCTTTCTTAACTTAGATATTAGTTCTAGACACATATATGTCAGCAAGTAAGCACGCCGATGATTCGGAATAAACCTCGCAAAAGGAATTAGGCAAGGGGCATAGGATAAGAAAGGCTGCAGTTGTGTCTGAATCAGAAAGCGACACCTCTGATGCTGAAGGTAATAAATTACTACATTTTCAATATATATTTTATATAATATTTTTATATTATTATAATGTACAGATGCAGCTGTAGCAGGGCTTCCTGACCTCGTTGACTGGAAGCTATTGAGGTCCAATTTCGGCCTCAACGTAAGAGGTAAGTTTATAAAAAAAAATCGTGATCATATGAAATATTATATATTTTTAAACAAATTTGTTCTTAATGCAGCTACTACTAGCGGATGTGTGGCTGAAGCTCAATCGCATGGGATGGAAGCTGTTCCAATGGAGTGGAGGCTCTTCCAAGCAGACGACGGGAAGCTGCTTGCAATTGAATTTTTTTTAAAGAAGTACAGATGCCCAAAGAGCGTTTCTTGAATATTGAATGTGAGTAAAATGTGACTCATTGTTTGATCTGGTATAAAACATATGAAATTATTTAAAGAGAAAAAATTAAATTTTATAAACACATTATTTAAATTACAGGCTGATTTTGTTGCATGAGTGATCATGCCACAAATGTTTTAAGAAAAATGTTCACAGATGAATTAGCCATGAAATATTCATGGCTAAGAAGAAAAAGTAATTCCATTAGCAATAGAAGACTTGTCTATTATAAATCTAACAATTATCAATCCATCACCAAATTGTTCCAAGATAGCAATATTGAACCTACTTTGCACAACATGTCCTATATTGAAGGCTTATTTGATTATTTTGCCAAACTACTCAAAGAAAAAAATATTTTTATTTCAGGAATAGCTTTATATTCTTTTAAAAAATGTTTTCAAAAATTAAATCCACCACCCCTCCTAAATTTAATCCTAACATAGTTTATTCAATCTCTTGCAAAAATTGTCAAAAACAATACATTGGCCAAACATCACAATACATCCATAAGAGAATTAGACAACATGAATTAAGCGTCATTCATCATAAAAGCCGAAGTTTCCAAAGCACTCTTGTCCAACATTCCGTTGAAAATTCACATATTTTCACCTTTGAACCCAATATTTTATATAGAGAGGATTGTACTTTTAAAAAACTTTTCTGATAGCAGTTTAATCCTTTTGAAGTTGAAGCAACAGAAATATTTAGGAGGTTTTAGTAAAGTAATTCACACATACACTGCATACATAGTATTCTGTGACAGCATAAGGAAAACTGCTCCCTAAAGTGTTCCGCCCGCGTGAGCCAGCGGGCGAATTTCGCCCAAGACCGTCAAAAATGGAAAAATACATGTCTGAAGTTGGAAACGTTTTTCTGACTGCTTCTAAAAGTGGAAAATTGACAAAAGGACATTTTGTGTCAAAAAATGTTCTACCGCCCCATGTGGAAGATAAGTTTTTGCTAATAATTGACTCATGGGGTAAAGGACTCAGGCGGATCCAGCTTTATTTAATAATAATTTTACGAACGAGGATGGAGAAAGAACCAGCACCGTAGAGATTATTCCTCCTCATTGCACTCCTTATTGCCAACCGTGTGACGTGTACTTTTTTTTAGACAAGTGAAGGGGGGTTCATGCGTAAAATCCAAAATTGTTATCAAGTCACGCAAATTGAAAGGGAATTGAATAGAAAGAAGACACAGTGAAAATACATTCTTTAATACATCACCAATTATCCGCTGTTGTATTTCAAAAAATGATCAGATACGCATGGTTTGCGAGCAAATTAGGAAGCACTAAAGCAGTATTTTTAAACGTAAATCAGATATGCTTTGCAGGATCTGTAGGTAGAGCCAAATGTTTATGTAACACAGCAGAATTTATAAAGCGTGCATACTGCAATATATTTTTATGTTTTCCGTGCTTTTATGATAAATATCATACAGCAAATTGTAAGCCTTGAAATTTTTATTTTATATTATTATTTATTTGTGTTTTATATTATTTTAGTTTAAATGCATATAATTTATAAAAAATATGTTTTATTTTAATATGCAATACAAATATATTTATTTTCAGAATGCTTTCATAAAAATCTACTATTTATAAATTTCACATAGTTTCGCACTTACAATATTTCTCAATACTACAAAAACCACCACATTAGATAAGAAAAAGTACTCTGAAGGAGAGCTGGTGAAAGAAGTATTTCCACCTCGAGTATCTGTTCCTTTACGCGGTGTTGAAAAATATAGAAGATTTAAACATTGATTAGTATAATCGGCTCCTTCATGAAAAAATGAAGTGAATGCTGTGTAAGTATTCTCGTTTATCTTATTTTTATCAAGGAGCAAGATTCATTTTTTTTAAGCTAGGATAAAGCTGTGAGCCATGGCCATCGAAATTTTATAATTCGCATATTGTGTTATCAGCTGAACAAATAATGATTCGGTCTTTATTTTATTTACAGAATTTCTGCAAGTCAAAGAGTAGGAGTATTGAATCTGTAATTAATGCTTTTTTGAATTCCAGAAATCCCATTGACCCAATTAATTCGCATAGACAAAATTTTCGACGTACCTCTAAATCACTTCGTTTGTGTTTGACCGCTATCGCAGAAAATGTGAGTTTCTATCTTACAAACTATTCAAATTAACAAGGAACTTTTTAAATCGTATTATATTTTTTTTATCAATATAGGTTTTGTTGCGAAGAAAGACATCAAGTCAGATAATATAACTAATAAAAACGAGGATATTCAGCAAGCCGAAAGAGCGGAGGACAACGACAATGATTTACCAAAAGATGATAAGATGTACGTATTTCGCAAATATATTCTTAAACTGTTACTTATACTGATGAAGTTCGACCACGCCGTTTTTTCGTAATTACTCGAACCCAAGGCTATAGAAGTATTGAATTTATAATCAATGCCTTTTTTTTAATAACAGAGATCTTATTGACCAAGCAAAGGTAAATATGCAGTATGGATTGGAACTCGAATCCAAGGCTATAATAGGAATATAATGGAAATATAAGGTTAAGCAATACGCATTTGTATTTTACGCAAAATGCAAACATAGATGTGTGGGTGCTCTATGAATGTGATTTATTTGTTTGGTCACCGGAGCGTATGTTTTGCTTTACTGCATAAAAATAATAGTGCTTGCAACTAAACAAACAGTATTTTTGGGAATTTATTGTATTTCTATATGCAAGGATAAAGAGTTTCTCCAAAATCTCATACCAAAACTGAAATGTATTTAGTATTGCATATCTGCTAAAAATGAAATGCTCTCAATATTTTTTCCTTCAGAATAATTAAAGTACATGCAAGATTAAGTATTGATTATTGATTTTCACGTATAAAATCATTTTCAACTATTACATGAAAAATTAATGCACAGTTAAACTACTATACAAGCTACATAATTGCATTATTTCACATACTTTAGTTTTTGAATGTAAATTTGTTCCACTGAATCAGGCTTAAAGACAAAAACTCATGGATTCTACAATTAATTTTGCAAGTAAATTCATGATTTTATTAATGATATGCCCTAGCTATAGATGTATAATTAATTGTATATAAATGCTTTCATTGATCGTTTAAAAAGCAAATAGCAATTTGTATTGAATTTGAAATTGATGCTATTGTCACTTGGGTAATTTCATTGTTTTATTTGTAGAGGAAAACAATTTTCCATCATAGTTAATATAAAAAATCTACTATATAAGATCCCAAGCTCAGCTAATCATGGTTCATAAGTTCCATGCTGGTGGCAAACAACAACTATTAAGTATCAAGTTCAAATTTGATAATGTTTTGTTTTGAAACATTTAAAGAAACCATTACTATAAACTTATTGCAATGAGTATCTGTTAACGCAAATCAATTTAAATTCCTTAATCAATTCAGGACGTCTCATCCAATCATAATAATTGAAAACAATGTAAAACTAGATTTTTAACAACTGCATCTAATATATACACATACATACATATACATATGCCAAAATTTATTGGGATACATTAGTAATGAATAAGTACAATATTCTATCACAACTTCTGATAAACTCTATAGCAGCCAGCAAATGTCTTCCGAAAGAATTATTACAGTGCAAAAGTATATCTCAAAGTGGGAATATGTAAACATATCAGAAATTTGAGACATTATGAGAATTTTACATAGTAAGTCAAGTTTTTGATAATATTAATTTTAGGAGGTGACCAGAAAGCAGAGTACCCTCTAAGTATAGTAGAGACTATGCCAAGAAAAAAATTGTGAAGTTAATCATGTGAGGTCTACTTTTGAACATAAGAAAATATAAAATAGTTACAAAATTAAAATTGAGGATAGTAAAATAAGAAACAAATAAGAGAATGAGACCAAGGACCATAAACAATGCTACATAAGTTTAATCTGTTCCATAGAAAGTTAATAACAAATTTAATAATTGAAATTATCGACAGCGTGTCATCAACAACCATATTTGCTAGCAATTATAAAATTTGTGAATCGTAAACTAACAGCTAAACTCATAATTATACAGACAACATTTGCTGATAACTGTTAATAAATATATAGACATACTTTTTACTTGTAGGTTCGGACAATAAAAGCAGATCAAATGTCTAGAATTTCATTCATGAAATTCTGGAAACATGTGCATTTAAGTGTTTCGTAAAACAATTTTGCTATTACTAAGCATTTTTGATAATACTAATCAGGATTATATCCAACGCAATAAATAACTTGCAAGTACTTACTTGCTAAAAATTATTACTCAGTGTACCTTGCATGGCTATAAAATGTAGGATGATTTTGTTCGGCAAAACATTCACATGGCTCTCCATTATGTTGGATAAAATTTCTTCACCGACACCTGAAAGTTAAGAATATTATACTAATTCATATATAGAAATAAAATATTTTAAAATAGTCTCAAAAGGAAAAAAAATTAATGTCAACTACAGTGTTAAAATAGAATATGCATTAGTTATAGCGTTTCTATGAAATTGGAAATGATATCAATAAATAAAGTAAGTGCGTATGTACATAATAATCATAAATAAAACAAACATTGTGTTTTATATTAAATCAACCGCGTGTTGCAACAAAAGCGTGGAAAGCACCAACATTTTTAACGAATATTTCACATTGAAAATCAAAGCGAATACGAAATAGAACGCTGTCAAAATTTTTGTTTCACGTCTTGAATTAACAATTCATCAAAATACTAACCAAAATCTGCAAACAATTTTATCGCCAATTTATGCCATTTGATTATTTGTCCACCAAAGCACTAATTTTAAATAAAATAGAAAAAAAACACCAAAACACAAATACGTTCAAACTAATGCGCAGCACGAACACGAAGCAACATAATGGATTACTCCTAGACAATATAATGTATATAACTCCTAGACAATGGATTACTGATCACACAGAACACGTGACTTGAACTCGACCACAGATTAATAGATGCACTCACTCGACTAGACGCAGGTCTGCCAACGGAAGCAAAATGTCAATGGCGCCAGATACAAGTTCATCTTTTGCGGAGTGAATGCTCGTATAGAAATCTCTCCTTGCATTATATTGAGCTTGGCTAATATAATATGTCAACAATTGTAAATCTGTAAATAGTTTTTATATTAAAATAAATTATATTTTTTTATTCTTAGTATTGTTGTTATTGATATGTAATTATAATTTTACAGGTAACACAAAAATTTTGAATGAACAATAATCTTAACTACTGCTTGAAGTCAAATTGCTGGAACTTTCCGTATCAAATATTACTTTTTTTTAATTTTAACATTTTCTTAAAATTTCATAAAAATCAGTTTTTGATTTTTTTTATATTCTTATGTTTTTTCGAAAACTAACTTTTTTTATAGCAATCGTACTACGCCGATGTTACTTAGACAAAATATTTAAGCGCGTTGGCGCCGCGTCGCAGCCTATCAACGAATATACATTGGTATGCAACCCATAAAAATGTAAACAAAATTTGAAACTATTATGAAAATCTCTAAAAAGTATCTGATATAGATGACTCTCAAAGCAAGGACTCGAATTATCAGATGAAAAGAGCTCAAAAGGAGTTTTTTCAAGGCGAAGAAAGCTAGAGGAATCACTAACGACTGAATATCACAGAATTAAAATACAAGAAACCTTTAAATTCTTGGGTGTCACTTTCTACAGAAGATTATCTTTTAAAGCACATATAGATCAGGTCATCAAAAAAGTTGAGACAAAAAATATTTTGCGAATATAGGTAATAGATTTGTTAATATAGCATAGTAGAGAGCTCACCCTACAACAGCTCTAAACTTATACAAAACATTAATTAGACCACCATTAGATTTTAGAAGTCTAGTTTTCAATAATTCCTCACATTGCAGGAAGCTAGGCAAAATCCAATACAAATGTTTGAGATTATGTATAGATGCAATGATCTCCACACCTACAAACTATAGGCGTTTATATTAGCAGATGGGTCAAAACTTAAAAAAAAACTTGCCTGTGCAATATTTTTTGAAAAACAAATGTCAGAATAGGATATTAGCTCCCAGACTTTGTTTCAGTTTGGCCAGCAGAGTTAATAGCCATAAAAAAAGCAATCGAATTCGTCGAAAGTATCAAATTCACTAAAGCGGGTATTGTCACTGATAGCAAAAGCTGCTTAGACAAACTGAAAAATCTATTTTCACAAATAGAACATTACGATATGAAGTCTACAATAACTAGACTTATATACTATACTAAATAAATCTATTGGAGCGCGGTCATATGGTTAAATTATTATGAATAAGATCCCAGCTTGGTATTAGAGGCAACAAAAAAGCGTACACTATAGCAAAATGGGTGGAACAATAATCCACCCAGCCACAATGAATAACTATATGATTAATTTTGAACAAAAAATATTTGACAAATAGCAAAAAGAATGGAATAGTTCGTCGGAGACAAGGGGACGATATCGCTGTAAAAGAAATCATGGTTCCGGAAGTTTGTAAATAGAAACAGAAGTACAATCGTATCATTAACGAGATTGGGATTTAACGATCGCAACTTACCCGCACATCTGAAAAGGCTAGGAGTAAAAGTATCAGAATCGTGTCAATATGGAGCACCAATTGGATCAACTGAACACATAATACTAGAATGCTGTCTATTTGAGGAAAAAATGACAAAATTGTTAGAGGAACTGCACCCCACAAAAACGCTAATCAAGCCCTTCAATTTGTCATCATTATTACAGAATTTAAATTGTTATCCTCACATATTTAGGTTTATTAATGAAAGTAAAGTAAAGATATAAGTGAATAATATTATATGTATGTGACTTTTGTCTAAACTAACTTCGGTTAAAGTAAAACAATTACCACATGACATTGTAATTTCAGCCGAGGCATAATTTGAAAAATCATCATTTTCAAGAATTTTTCGAAACTGTGGGTAATAGATTTGTAGTTGGAAGAGACTTCAACAGCAAGCATACAAATTGTGGTCACGATTAGTGAATCACAAGGACTAAAAATTCAATAAATTTATTCGAGTTCGCCACGAGCAGCCGACCCAGTCGGATCTAAATACAGATAAAATATCTACCTGCGATTTATACCTATGCTATTGCAGTATAAACAGTGTTCAGTTGTAATATATATTACTTACATTAAATAATTATTGTGATAGTTTTGTGTTAATAAATAGTGTTTATTAGTGATTAGTGAAATCATTTGCTTAACTCATGAGTCTCCCCTCGGGGAACTCAATGAGCACCTCTTTGAACATACCTTTATCAGAAGTAAATAATGTTCTTAATGATGATTCACAAACTTGCTCAGATTTTGTTACCGAACAATTGCGTTTAAAATTAATTCAAACCTCTCAAAAAATGTTAAATTCCTCAGCCGCCATGGAAACTGATACTGCGCAAAATAGTTTGACAAATTCTTGGCAAACTGAGACGAGTGCAAAAAGAAGACGGATTAATAGGCCGACCGAAACTATAAAGTTGACTAACAGATTCAACGTTCTTGCCAATAATGAAAAATCAATAATTAATGATCAACCATCGTCATCATCAGCAAATACTGAAGCAAATTCTCAGCCAAAAAAGGAATTACCACCGCCGGTGTACATTCACGGAGTAACAAATTTTCCCGATATGATTAACGTTCTAAAACCGGTTTTGCCCGATAACAGTTACACAACAAAAACCTTGGCTGACAATGTTATCAAATTTAACGTTTCAACAATAGCAGACTATAGAAACTTTGTTAAACTTCTGAAACAACGCAATGTTGCTTATCATACTTATCAGGTAAAAAGTGAAAGAGCGTACAGAGTTGTTCTGAAATATATTCACTCAACCACTAATGTTGAAGAAATAAAGCAAGAGATTGAAAAAAATGGACATAAAGTGCGTAATATAGTTAACGTCATACACTATAGATCAAGAGAACCGCTTAATATGTTTTATGTAGACTTAGAACCAAATAAGAATAACCATGAAATTTTTACTGTGAATAAAATTGTACACTTTGAACCACCGATACGATCTTCACAAATCATCCAGTGTAAAAGATGCCAAGACTATGGTCACAGCAAATCATTTTGTAATAAGCCACACATGTGCGTTAAATGTGGAGATGAGCACCCCTCTAAGTCATGTACTAAGACTAAAGAAACTCCAGCTACTTGTGCTAACTGTTTGAATGAACATACTGCTAACTTTAAAGGGTGTCCAGTATATCAGAAAATTATTGCAAGAAGAGAAGAACACACGAACAGACCATACGGTAACCGCATTGAAAATCAATATGGGCCAACAACTTCTAAGAACATGGACCAAGTAAGGCATGCAAATTCTCATCATATGACATATGCACAAGTTATGAGATCACAACAATTTCATCAACAGGCTAATGCAACCAGTGAAAACTCTGCTGGAAATTTAACAATTTTCTTAAATGAATTCAAAAATATGTTCCAACAATTGATGAATCAAAACAACATGATCATAAACATGTTATCAGCTTTCATAAATAAAACAAAGTAAACACCATGGCGAGGTTTATAAGGATTGCGTTATGGAATGCAAATGGGCTCTTGAAGCATAAACATGAGATTCAGTTTTTTCTTTTCGAGAATAAAATAGATATACTCCTTGTTAGTGAAACACATTTTACACATTACTCAAATATGTACGTCCCGAACTATAAATTGTACCACACACCTCATCCGGATGGAACAGCCCACGGGGGCACGGCGATTCTAATAAAATCTGATATTGTTCACTATGAGCTGCAAAATTTTTGTAAAGAACAAATTCAAGCAACTTCTGTCAAAACAAAACTGATGAATTACGAATTAGTAATTTCAGCCGTATACTGTCCATCTCGACATATTATTAACAGTTCCCAATTTTACGAATATTTCTCAATGCTTGGATCAAAGTTCATAGCTGGCGGTGACTTTAACAGTAAGCATTCTCTCTGGGGCTCAAGGATATCAAATCCAAAAGGTAAACAACTGTATGAGATGATCCTTCGACATGGTTTCTCCACCTTTTCAACGGGCACACCCACCTACTGGCCAGCCGATCCTAAGAAGAAACCCGATCTGTTAGACTTCTTTGTCGCTAATGGTCTAAGTTTCAAATGTGTTGAAATACAACCTAGTTACGACCTCTCATCAGACCATTCCCCCGTGATAGCAACCATATTCTCTACGGCTGTGAACCTGCAAAGAACTCCAAAACCTCATTCTGCTAAAACTAATTGGGAACTATATCGCCAAATTACTGAGAAAAATACTAATTTAAAAATGAAACTCAAAACATGTCGGGAAATAGAAGATGGTATTGCAACATTCAACAAAACTCTGCTGGAAGCTGTTAAGGCTGCTACACCTATAGATCAACAAAATCAAAAACATTCTATTCCACTTGAAATAAAAAAACTTTTAAGTGAAAAACGTAAAGCTAGGCGCAAATGGCAACATACACATTTACCGTCTGACAAAAACATTCTTAACAACTTGACTAATAAGCTTAAATCTCGGCTTAAAGAACTAAATGAGGAAAATTTTAATAATTATGTACAAAGCTTAAATCGATATGATAACTCTATCTGGAAACCGATTAGGAACAGGCTAAAACCGGCTCTCAGGAATCCGCCTTTACGCCGTAACGATATAACAGGAGCAGTAGGTGATGATCTATCATGGGCAAGGAGCGATGGAGAAAAAGCTGAATTATTCGCCCAACATCTATCTTCAGTTTTTAAACCAAATCCTGTTCGTATCTCTTCAAATGATCTGGATTTAAACCCGTTTGCACCAGTGAATAAGGGCAGCAGCTGTCTTAAATTCTTTTCATTGAATATGGTATTCAAAGAAATAGCTAAACTAAAAACTAATAAATCCGCTGGTTTTGACTCAATTACACCGAAACTGTAGAAGGAAATGCCCAAAAAGGGATTTATCCTACTAACATACCTATTCAACGCTATAATTAGGCTAAATTATTGGCCAGTACATTATAAAACTTCAATAGTTAAAATGATCCACAAAAACGGTAAAGACCCATATAATGTATCATCCTACCGACCTATTAGTCTCCTACCAGTGGCATCAAAAGTATTTGAAAAACTTTTGCTTAAACATATACAAAACAATACTAATGTAATTCCAGACCATCAGTTTGGTTTTCGAAGACAACACTCGACGATTCAACAATGCCATAGAATTGTGAACATCATCCACAACACCCTAGAAACAAAACAATTCTGCTCATCAGTTTTCCCTGATGTAAATCAAGCTTTGATAAAGTATGGCACAAAGGATTAGTGTATAAGATAAAATCATCTCTCCCCAATTGAGTATCATAAATTGCTGGAATCGTATCTTCAAAATAGACGGTTAAAAGTTAAAGTGAATATGGAAACTTCATCAGCCTGCTTGGTTGAAGCAGGAGTCCCTCAAGGAAGTGTACTGGGTCCATATCTATACCTGCTCTATACTAGCGATTTTCCTACAGATGAAAATTTAACAACTGCAAACATTTGCCGATGATATTGCTATTGCTATCTTCTATCTTCGATCCTGATCCAGTTGTTTGCATCGAGAAGGCTCCAGAGTCATCTAAGAGTCATTGAAAAATGGACTAGCAAATGGCGTATAAAATTAATGATAATAAATCAACTCATGTAATATTCACACTCAACAAATCTCTTGCCCAGCAGTTCAATTTCAATGATAAGACAATTCCAGTTAAACACTCAACAAAATATCTCGGGATGATATTGATAGCAAACTAACCTGGAAGCAACATATACTATCAATCAAAATAGCTCTAGTGAAAAATAGAGCTAAGGAACTCTATTGGCTCATAGGTAACAAATCAAATTGGCCTATTGAAAACAAACTACTAATATATATAAACAATAATAATAGCCGATATGGACCTATGGTGTGGAATTATGGGGATGTGCAAGAAAATCCCACATTGATTCAATCCAACGAGCACAATCAAAAATTCTGAGGCAGATCGTGAACGCTCCATGGTATGTCAGTAATAAAACCATTCATGATGACTTGAACATACCATTAGTGAAAGATGTTATTACCAGTACCAGTCATCGCCATTTTGAGAAGTTGGAATCCCATCCCAATGACATAGTTAAACATCTTCTTCAAGAACCCCATCTAGGAGGCTCAAAAGAAAAGTCCAATTGATTTGAATATTGAGCAATAAAGACCAGACTTAGCCATTATTTACCTCAGCCAGATTAGCTGACCACTCGATGGAGTGGCAGCTATTGAAACTTTTAAAATTCAGCCAATTTATTATGTGTGTGTGTATGACTGTGTGTGAGTATGTTTACTGTGTGAGTGTGTTAAAACATAAGCATAATAGCTCATAGAATTTTGTAAATTCTGATTGCTATTAAATAAAGTATAAAAAAAAAAAAAAAAAAAAATTTATTCAACAACAAA
>NW_020538687.1:0-21953 GCF_003426905.1 Ctenocephalides felis
TTATATATATATATATATATATATATATTATATATATATATATATGTTTAATTTGAGTTAATATTCGGGCGTAACATCAATAAAAATAGTATGAGTTTTTGTAAAAAATTTTATTTATTTAAAATCCATACGTTTCGGCTAGCATCTTAGCCATCATTCAGTGGTAATCAAGTTAACTATAAAAATTGAAACTAAATAAATTATATGAAAGGAAATTTCATGGAAAAACAATAATAAAATAATAGTAATAAAACACTTACAATTTTGTATCCTAATATAGCATATGAAACCATTATTAATCCATGGTATGAGTATGTGCACATTGATAAGATATGTATTTTTTAACACAAACATCACAAATGGTAAAACACACTAATAATCATGAAACTTGACAAGCTGTCGAAACTATGTATTTACTCTTCGGAGTTTAGGATAGAAATGTCACAACTTTCTCAAAGTAGTTTTTAGCATGTGTTGATATTTTTGGAAAATTTAAAAGGCGAGGATTTGATTTTGTATTTTTTAAGGAATTTTGACACGCTATTAAGAAACCACGTGTTCGCTTCGTTCAGGGCCGTATTGTCAAAGCGTTTGTTTATCACTTTCGTTATGTAATTGTAAAAACAACCCCTCAGCGAATCTTCTTTTAATTGTATTCTCTTCAAAATGTAAAATTTTAGGGTTAAAAAAATCGATATTGTGATTTTAAATTTTTAATATGCTCAGTTAACATTGTTTTAAATGTTTGGGATTTTTGAATTATTTTTGTGTTGATTAAGGCGTTTACTCAGGTTTTGGCTAGTTTCTCCAATATAAAAGAGTTCGCAATTAGAGCAATTAATTTGATATACTAAATTCCTGAGCCGGTCAAAATTGAACTTAGATTTCATTTGTGTAAAAATTGAACTAAGGGTTGCATCACAATTACATACCAAGTAGTTATTATATCACATTACATACCAATTACATACCAAGTAGTTAGTATATCAAATTAATTGCTCTAATTGCGAATTTGTAAAAAGTTTTCTAGTATAGTTCATGTTAAAATTTTATAATTTCAAAACTACAATTCTAATTTGTAATATTTAAATATTGTAAAATTTCTTATTATTCACGTAAATAAATGCTTATTCGTACAGAAAAGAATATTAATTGCATTACGTCATCACTTTCAGGTGCTATTACGTCATAACTGAGTCGCCATTTTGTATGACGTCATGACCGAATCGTTTTCATTCGCCAATGACGTCATGACTGGGGTGAACGCCTTACGTCAGACGGTCTTATCATAATAAACAAACATATGTGGGTCAACGTCGATTTTCATGTATCACGAACGCCACGTGCGCCAGAGACCGAACCTCGATAGTTACATAAATTTGCGGCCGTATCCATTAAATATCGAGGAAAATGAATATGGGAACCGCATGTCACACGACCTAAATAAAATATTGCCACGATGTTGTGGCCATATCGCATGTTTACTGGGCGTTGACAACTTTAATATTAACATACTTAAAGAACTTCCCTACAAAACCTGCCGTTTTATAACAATCCTGTTCAATGGTATAATAAGACTTGAATCATATCCTAATCAATGAAAAATTGCTAAAATCATAATTTTTCCGAAACCTGGAAAAAATCCAAATAAAGTTCAAGGTTACAGACCGATTCGTTTACCTCCAAAGGTGTCTGAGAGCTGAGTCTGAGACTGAGAGCACTACCTTGCGGTACACCGGAATGAATTGGTATTGGAGAGGAGAGTTCTTCATTTTATTTAATTTGAAAAGTTCTATAGTAAAAGTTCTAGATAAGTATGATTCCAAAATCGTGAAATATTTTCTTTAATTTATATAATATTCCCACATGCCAAACTTTGTCAAAGGCCTGGCCGATGTCAAAAAAAATTGCTACACCAAATTCTTTTTTATTTAGGGCAGTGAGGATTGAGTTGGTTATTCTGTTGCATTGCTGAATTGTTGAATGATATCTTCTAAAACCAATTTGTTGGTTAGCTATCCAGGTTTCTTCGGGATGATCTTCTAATAGTCTTTGTAAAATAAATCTTTCGAATACTTTTGATAGGGATGTAAGAAGGCTTATAGGTCTATATGATTTTACGGCAGATGAATCTTTATTTGGTTTTGGAATCATGATTTTTGCATTCTTCTAAACAGATGGCCAGTAGTTAAATTGAATAATGGGGTTGAAAATGGTTGTGATAATTAAGAATCGATTAAAAAAGATTTAAAAAAACTCGAACGTTGTGCAATGAGCGACAAGAATAAGCATACCGGAAAAAATAAATAGTGAGTTAATCGTATCAGCAAATGCAACCCAAAAAGTTGGAAAACCCAGTGTAAAAAAATTTGACAATTCTGTAATGTGATACAGCTAACTTCAGGCAGCATCTCAACATCATGTTTTCCCTGGGTTTAGATACTCTTTATGTCTTTAATGATGTGTAACGTTACTACAAAACCTTATTTGAATTCTCAAATAATTTTGAAGTTCATAAATTAGATCAAATTTTATAACTGTGTGAAAAAGAAGTTATTTTATGACAATTGCATATCCAAGCAAGAAAATAATAATATTTATAAATAATGAGATTTTAAGAATTTATGGTTGATACTTCACACATATTACAAAATAATATAGTAATATCACTACAAGTGCTTTCTTTATTACAGTTTTGATTTGAGTTTTAGTCAATTAAACACATATTGCTTATTGTAATAATATATTTCTATTCAGCAATATTGAGGACATGGATAGCTGAATCTATTTAGTGGTTGATAATATGTTAAATTCTCTCGTTGCCATTCTCGCGCGCGCGCGCACACACACATACATGCATACATACATACATACATACACACACACACACACACATATATACCTACACTTGTAAATATATATATATATATATATATATATATATATATATAATAAATAATACATATATATGTGCTTATACATATGCATATACACTCACACATATATACCTACACTTGTAAATATATATATATATATATATATATATATATATATATATATATATATATATATATGGACATACATGCATGCCCATACATCCATATGGCATTGGAGCAAGAAAAGTATTATATATTTTACTACAATTTCAATATTTAAGTGGATATTCAATGAATTCTAATTATATGAACTAAATATAAAGAAAAAATATGAGGACTGTAATAGGCAAAAATTAATACTCAAAAAATTATTGGGTATTAACTAATAAAAAGTAATATAAATAGAAAAAAAGTTCAAATAAAACAAAATACATTACATGGATTCTGAGGATGAAATGACACAATCGAAAATATACAGGAAAACTCACTATGACAATGCAATATAAACTAGCTTGATATTGAATATTGGTACTCTTTCACAAGTATTGATTATAGGATAAAAAATCATTAAACTCGTATGAATTTCAGAGAATTTTTTGTAAGCTGCAAACCGTGAGAACTGTGGATACTACACCGAATCATTTGAAGTAGGGCAGATGTTAAAAGTTTGACAGATAAGAAAAAAATTAATGTTTGATTTGAAGATTTTCAAAATATGCACATATATCCATTTGATTAGAGACATTCACAAGCACCAACATTTCCAATGCCACATAGCACATGAAATAAATGTAGAAACTTATTTCGCAATAAATAATTGTTCAAATTTAATAAATTCTTGATGTTATTATGAAGCATTCCAAAAAGAAAAGTGGTATGAAGGTTAAAATAAGTAGAATTAAGCACATTGTAATGAATTATGAAAGTAACCGACAAAGAAGCATCTTTTCATTTGGATGTTTAAAGCCACAAGATATATGTATCGTAGGTTACAGCTTGACTTGCACCTGAAAAAAATCTCAATCTGTTAATTTTTATAGATACTAATTCATTACATATATATATATATATATATATATATATGTGTGTGTGTGTGTGTGTGTGTGTCCTTATTAAGTTGAAAACTCGAAGTAAATACATCTGTACAAGAGAATAAATGTTAACACAAAATTTTGACATTGCAAAATGTATAAATAACTTTAGTGCCACATCTGCTTTTCTTTAGTGGACATGCAAAGATTATATGTCATCTGCAACACCTGTAATTACTTTGCTATCTTCTGTGCATAAGTTTTCAAACTTTTCATATTTGATTATTCTCTTCAAAAAGATGCAAACCCATTACATCCTCTCATCTGGTTGTGTAAAAACAAAAGTATGTAAATAATCTTACATATACTTTTTTCACATAATTGTCCAAAATAAACTGAACTTTGTCAAGTCTTCATGTTGCATTATTTGAATAATCAATAAGCTAGTCAATCCTTATTAAGTTATTGTATCCACTCAATTGCATTCACTTAAAATTTGCTTTATATCACATTCTCAAATTAATATCTTTCATAAAAATCTTTGTGGCAATTAGAGAATTTAGTTGAACCATTAAAATTGCTTATTTTCTAAAATCTTCAAATGGAGCTTTGGCGCCATATTGTTTCATATCAGAGTAAGTATTCTAAAAAGAACTACTGAAGGTCGATCTGAAAGGAATATTGCGATTTCTGAATGGCTTATTCCCACGTCCTCCGCGTCCTCGGAATGAATTTGAAGGCACTGCAATTAAAATACACAGATTTATTAATTTCCTGTAGTAATATGTAATAATGAGGCGATGTACTAATAAGTTTTTGGCAAAGGTAGGTCTTAAGCGTTTCGAAAATACAGGACAAAAAGTGCCAAAAATCGTTATTCAGTTTTTGAGAGAATCAAGCGTCCAATTAAAATGATTTTATTTGTATTGGCGAAACGCAGAACTGATTAAATGGTGTTTTTTATGTATTGCCCCCTTTGACGGTTGTAGACTGTTAGTGATTACGCATAGAACTTATATAATTCAATTTGACAGGTTATTTTTTGTGATTTATAGCATAAGATCTACGTATTGGAAATTGAGGTCTTTTAAAGGGTATAACAAATTCAGAAAGCATTAATATATAGCATTCGCGGTATAGGTACAATATCACCTTGAATTTTATACCCAAAATAATTGCTTCAATAATGTTACCTATAATTTTTATAATTTCGTACCATATTTTAACTGGCTTTTAGTAATTTTAATATCTAAATTAGATTTTTCTCACTAACAATTGAATATACATTATTACTTAAGTTCATATTTGAAGTGAATTAATTTGTCGAATCCTGTTCACATGTGCTCTATTCAACCTACGATCAACAAAAATGGAGAGGAAAAAAGCGTGTGCCCAGCGATTTTTTTTACTGTGCTCCAATTTTCTTGATATTTTGGAAATGGGCTAATCTTAATCTTAAGTTCGGAAGTGAAAACAATTTGCACTCCTTCACCACCCCCGGCATTAATTAGATTACAATTCTTTTAATTTTATCAGAACTTGTAATATACTATTTTAAAGGTAATTAAATGACTTACAACTTTCTCTATCATAAATTTTACCGTAACTTCTCTTATTTTGAACGGCGAAGAGTTAAAGGGCTCGAAAGACATTCTGGTTTGCAGCCGCGCACTCTAAACAATTACAACTCTATCAATATTTGTGTAACAAAACAATAATAAAAAGCAATAATTAGTCAGAAAAAGACATTGAATTTCAGAGATATAATAATGAGGAATCTGTTGTTTTCTTCATGGATTTTTTTTCACGAAATCATGAGTTTTTTGAAAATCGTTTGCACTAAAGTTATGGCATTTTCTAGAATCCATCAAGATCTCTTAAACCAAGTTAATTCTAGATGGAATACTATTATTTTTAATTTTGGTGGAAATGGTACTCATAAACTGATTTGTTTTTAATGAAAAAAAAACATTGTATGTGTCTTTTATTAGCATGATAGCTCACTCATTTTACACGAAGAAGTACTCATTTTAAAGCTTATTTATTACCGTAAAACCCCAATTTTCGTATCTAGCCTAATATTGCTCCTAGAACACTATAAAACAGCAATTTATTAAGATTTTTTTTTTATTTTTTTTTTCATTCTGCAATCTATGAAAATAATAACATTTAGCAGAGAATGCTGACAAGTTGTTTACAATTGATTGTTTACAAATTAGTAGATACGCCCAGTGGATTAAGATTTTAATTTATATAATTTTATTCATTTCATTATTTTCGATAAAATGTATATTTCTGAAGATATTAGCAAACAAAGCTTTTAATTTATCTTTAATGTTTAGTTAAAAAATAATAATCTGTCAAATTTAATTTTAATATATAGTATGTAATTACATTGAACTGACATTTCACAACCGTGAGATGTGTTGCAATTGTAAACTTCGCTAATGAGAACTCGCACAGTTTCAATATATGGTTTATTACAATTCTATACAACTTGTTCTATATGATATAATGAGTTTATTATAAAATTACAACATTTTGGTGTCAGAAGTTGGATTCATCCTGTCAGAAGAAAAATAAATTGGCCTGTGAGTACAATAACCAAATTCAGAAACGATCTATACAACATGGATTCAAAAAATCGTCGGTAAAATCGTTTTCTTAAAAACGACGCCACGATAGGACTACGACGCCGTCGCAGTATCTATCTTTGAGGTCGCCATCTTGAAGAACGCTTGGAAAGGACGCTTAAAGTTGTATAAACCCAAAACTGAGATTATTATAGATGCCAAATTTAGAATAAGTAAATTTTAATTAACCTTATAGAACAGAAAATTTTAGAATATTTATTTTTATAACAGAAAATTTTAGAATAATTATTTTATAACAGAAAATTTTAGAACACCAATTTTATAACAGAAAATTTTAGAATAATCATTTTATAGCAGAAAATTTTAGAATATTTATTTTATTGCAGAAAATTTTAGAATATATATCAACTGAACATTTTAGAACAGAAAATTTTAGAATATATATTAACAGAACATTTTAGAACAGAAAATTTTAGAATATATATATCAACAGAACATTTTAGAACAGAAAATTTTAGAATATATATCAACAGAAATTTTAGGATATAATTTAAAAACATTATTTTTGAAATTAAATTTTATAGTTATTATATTTTAGAATTTTATTTTATTTTTGCTAACATTAAATGTGTTATTTTTTATGCTCAAATTTTAGAAAATCTTTTGATAACATTATATAATTTTTAGCTTTGATATTATAATTTTTTTTTCTTTCTCTCAAACAATAATATTTTAATTTTAATTCATGTTTCAATTGTGTTAAATTAAATCCCATCATTTTATTATATATTTTATTACATTAATATCTGCTATATTTACTTTCAATTAATGCTGTTTATGAATTATATAGGTTTTAATGTCGAGTGAAAGAGCACCTGATAATTTGAGGTTACCACAGCAGATCAGAGGAATCTATTTTCAGTAATTATCTGGAATACCATTTGGAAGGAGGTGAGCCAAATACACTTAATCTTTTAGACTCAGTTTTTGGCAATCGAATTACTATTTCGCATATTCCTCAATTGTCCCAAAATTTTAATTCTCTTCCTTCTATTCATCTTAATACAAATATTCCAAACATGGCTCGTATGTCACTTGCTGAAGCTAGGGGTATGATTAAATCTTTTGATGGCAGCGATCAAAGCCAACTTTCATCTTTCATTAGAATTTGTACCTTTGCTTTTGGTGACATTGACGAATCAGATAAGTCTAGTTTATTAAATTATATTACTAATAATTTTATACTAGTAATCGAAGGCAGAGCGTTACAAGCTATCCAGTATAAAGAATTTTCAGATTTTGAAGACCTTAAGTCTACCCTTGAAAGCTTATTTTTAGATCGTAGATCAATTTCTGCCCTTCAGGTAGAATTTAATCAGTGTAGGCAAGGCTATAATGAGAGTGTTATCGATTACGGTCAAAGATTAGAATCAATTTTAATGAAACTAGTAGATGCTACTATTAAAAAGCACAAAAGCTCAACTTATAATAATTATTGCAATGAACTGCTACAAGAGCAAGCATTAAATATTTTCCAAGAAGGGCTACAACCCTCTCTTAAAATGATATTTAATTGTAAGAGTGCAAAAACTTTAAAGGAGGCTAGGGAAATCGCTATCGAGGAAGAAACCTTAGCAAATTCATTTAGACTTCAATATTCAAAACCTGGTCCTTCCATAAATCCATTTCCTTCATCATATAGAATAAAACCTGAATTAATGTGCAATTATTGCAAAAAGTTTGGTCACCAAATTAGGGATTGTAGGAAACGAATATTTAAAGAACAACAAAAAGCTAAAGGTACAAAAGATAGTATAGATAGGGATCCAGAACCCGGAACTAGTAAGGGTAGCGAATGAAAGCAAGCTCATCTATCTTGTATAGAAAAAACATCAAATAATTTAGCATTTGTAAATATAGAATCATTAGACACAGTTAGAGATAGGATTAATTTACTCGTTGATACTGGAGCAGAAGTTAGTTTAGTCAAGGTTTCGTTGATAAGTGATGAATTAGAGATAAGTCATAAATTAGAGGATAAATTAAATTTAACAGGAGTATCAGGAAAAAATGTACAAACTTTAGGCAAGGCGTTATTTAGGATTAGATTAGGAAATAAAATAATTAAACATGTTTTTCATATAGTTAAGGACGATCTTCCTATTAAGAGCGAAGGAATTTTAGGTATGGATTTTTTAAAAACTTTTGGTGGTTCAATCAACATAGTAGATTCTAAATTAAATTTTTGTAACAATACCACATTACCCTTAAAATTCTCGTTTGTAAATTTAAACCCTAGGTCAGAAACCATTGTTCAAGTAGGCACTAATAGTGACTCAGTAGGAGTAATAGAAAAAGTAGAGCTACAAAAAGATGTTTTTATAGCAAGCACATTGGTTTTCCCTTCAAATTCTAATTGTTTTGTTAATATTATAAACTCAAATGAACATTCGGTTAAGCTAAAATTACCAACTTTTAATGTAGAAAAATTAGACATTTTTAATAATATAAGTTCGAATACTCCTGAATGTACAGTCGCTTCAACGTTTATTAGTAATAATAAATCAGATAGATTAAGATTAATTTTGGATAGTTTAAAGTTATCCCATTTAAATTTAGAAGAGAGAAAAGCTCTTGAGAACATTTGTACAGAATTTAATGATTTATTTTATGTAAGTGGAGATACACTTCCGTTTACCAGCTCAGTTTTTCACAATATTAACACTCCATCAGAAATCGCGCCTATTAACGTTAAGCCATACAGAATTCCAGAATCACAGAAAAGCGAAATTAATAAACAAATTAATGAAATGTTGAATGATGGAATCATAGAACGTAGCAGTAGTCCGTGGAATGCGCCTTTATTAGTTGTTCATAAAAAGTCTGATAATAATGAAGTTAAGTGGAGACTTGTTATAGATTATAGAAAATTGAATGATGCTACTGTCGGTGATTCATATCCTCTGCCCAATATCACTGACATCTTGGATCAGTTGGGGAGTTCAAAATATTTTTCTACTTTAGACCTTGCTTCAGGTTTCCATCAAATTCCTATGAACCCCAATGATCAGCAAAAAACCGCTTTCTCCACCCAATCAGATCATTTTGAATTTTGTCGCATGCCATACGGTTTAAAAAATGCTCCTGCAACCTTTCAGCGTCTTATGAATTCAGTGCTGACTGGTCTGCAGGGCATTAAATGATTTGTCTATTTAAATTACATTGTCATTTATTCAACTTCTCTTGAAGAACATTGTAAGAGGTTAAGAGAAGTCTTACAGAAATTGCGTAACAATAATTTACGGCTACAACCTGGTAAATGTAATTTTCTTTGTAAAGAGGTGTATTATCTTGGACACATTATACCTTCAGAAGGCATCAAGCCGGATACTACTAAAATTAATTGCGTGTCAAATTTTCCAACACCTAAATCGCCCAAAGACATCAAATCTTTTTTAGGACTTGCCATATTTTTCTACTTTAGACCTTGCCAGTTATTACCGTCGTTTTATTTCAAATTTTTCTAAACTATCCAGACCCCTCAGCGACTTATTGAAAAAAAAAGGTCAAATTCCATTGGACTTCCAACGAACAAAATTCTTTTGAAAAATTAAAATCACTTTTGGTTCAAGCTCCCATTCTCCAGTATCCCGATCTTAAAAAAATATTTAATGTCACAACCGATGCATCTGGGAAAGCCATAGACGCCGTGCTTTCTCAAGATGAAATTGGTAAAGATCTACCTATCGCTTTTGCCAGTAGAACTCTAAATCGTGCGGAAGAAAATTATTCAACTATAGAAAAAGAGTTGTTGGCTATAGTTTGGGCAGTACGTCATTTTCGTCCATATATTTATGGGGTAAGTTTAATATTATAACTGATCATAAGCCTTTAATTTGGCTTATGAATCTAAAGGACCCTGGCTCTCGATTGATGAGATGGCGCACGACGCTAGAGGAGTATGATTACGATATAAAATTTAAGAAAGGCTCTTCAAATACTAATGCAGATGCCCTTAGTAGAATTTTCCTTGTCACTGGTCAAGACTTACGATGTATTTAAGAATAAATTAGAAAGTAGTATAATAACAAATAATAGAGTTAAGGAAATTAACGATGAAAAACAATTTTTCGAAGATCGTTCTTTATGTTTAGATGTACCTCAAGATTTTGTTAGCGATAATGTTTTATTTAGGAAATTTAAGAATAAATTTAATAATATTAATGAATTAATTGGTCTAGGTAAGGAAGTAAGCGATGTAGTACCGTTTAAAAATAATGACAATTTTATATTTTATTTCATAACCAGATCTAGACAAACTGATTTAACAACAAGCAAGATATTATTTAAAGTTTTAGTTAGGCTTAGAGAATTATGTATAGAAAATAGCATTAATGAAATTTTGCTTCCAAAAATAGTCGTTGAAGATGATCTAATTGATTGGGCTGAAATTCGTAGTATGATTAGATTCATTTTTAAGGATACGCTAATTTTAGTTCTTATTAATAGTTATACATTTAATGATTTAACTAGAGACAAAAAAATACCATATTTAAAGAATTTCATGTCACCCCGTTGGGAGGACATCAAGGATACAACCGGACCCTTAAGCGTATTACTGTTCAGCATAATTGGCCTAAATTAAAAAAGGAATTACGTAACATTATAAGAATGTGTGAAATTTGTCAAAGAAACAAGCTCTACCATAAATCAAAATACCCTATGATGATCACTGACACTCCGGTTAGGTCGTTTGACAAGTGCGCTTTGGACATAGTTGGTCCATTAACAGAAACTAGCAACCAAAATGAATATATATTAACGTTTCAAGATTTATTAACAAAATTTAGTCAAGCCATACCGTTAAAGAGCCAAGATGCAGAGACAATAGCTAGAGCGTTTGTAGAAAATATAGTCTGTCAATATGGAATTCCATTAAAAATTTTAACCAATCAAGGTACCAATTCTTTGAGTGCATTAATTAAAAACATTTGTAAAATTCTAAAAATTTCAAAAATTCAAACAACCTCATATCATCCTGAGTCAAATGGGGCTCTAGAAAGATCCCATCGAACACTTGCAGAATATTTAAGAAATTACATAAAAACTGATCAGTCTGACTGGGATAGTTGCCTCCCTTATGCCATGTTTACGTACAATACAACTCCCCATTCATCGACTGGATTCAGTCCATATAGACTTTTGTTTGGATATAACCCTGAAATACCTTCTTCCCTTCCAAAACCTCAAACTTCCCAATATACTTTTGATGATTATGCGAAAGAAATAAAATTTAATATACAGAAATCTCTTGACATTGCCAGACAGAACCTTTTGCAGAGTAAAGAACTTTCAAAACAATAATTTGATAAAAATGCCAAAATTACTGAGTTTAAGATAGGTGATTTGGTCCTCTTGAAAAATGAATTGATTCCAAAGGGTAAATCAAAAAAATTAGTAATGCCTTGGAAAGGTCCATATAAAATTCAATCGAGGGACTCTGAAGTTAATTACATTTGATGTGTGGAACCAAATTATTAAAGGTTCATGTTAATAGAATAAAACCATTTGTTAATTAAATTGTCATTTTATCTTCATTTTATTGTAACTCATTATATATTTGTCAAGTTCTTTATGATATCAAATTTGTAATCAAAATTATTTTATCTTATATTTGTTGCCATCTAGATGTATACCATACTCATTCATAATCAATTTCGTTATATTTTGTTGTATTAGGATTTTTCATATCTTTCTTAGATTATAGCTTTTGAACTGTAAAATTTGGTATCAACTATAATCTCATTAAGGGGGATGGTGTTATACCATCTGGCAACTTTATGCATAAAAGGATCATAATCCTCTTCGAGTACTGGGACTCGGCTAGAATCTAATACCTCTTCAACCACCAAGACAGCTAAGAGATTTGAAACACAGATAAGGTCTCTTTGCTTGCTGACCACTGCTGAAGAAACATTAAAATTTACTATTCTTCGTTTTAATTTTATAATAAACTCATTATATCATATAGAACAAGTTGTATATAAGTGTCGTCGTTTTAAATTTTTATTGTAATAAACCATATATTGAAACTGTGTGAGTTCTCATTAGCGAAGTTTATTTTCTCAATTACAACAGATGCATGCGCAGATTGCATCACCTGTCAGACGCATTTTGACTATCTTAATTACATATTTTAATTTTCGGCACATCTCAGCTGGAAATAATAATGTAGACATTACATTTTTCTTATTTATAATTATGAATTTACTATATTTTAATATTGTCTTAGTCTATAAGTGGAAATGTTTGGCAAATGACAGTTTCATTTGTTTTTAATGTCAAACCATGCTTCGAATATTTTCAAGGTCAAACAATGATAAGCGTTTTTTTTTTGTAATTTTTTCCATTTATTTCTACAATCTAACTATATTTCTATAAATCTAAAAATTCTAGAAAATTTCCCGAACAAACTTCAGGAAGATTCATGAAAATCCGAATTATAGTTTAGGAGGATTAACCATTCATACATTGTTACAGAAGAATTTTATTATAAGATATATATATATATATATATATATATATATATATATATATATATATATATAGATTATAATTAGATATAATTTAATATAAGATTATATTTGTGCTTAGGGTGATAAAGTCAATCAAACACAATTGAGTTTCTCTGCCAGAAAAGAAACGAAATTTAATGTTATTAATCACAATGTCAGTTCCTAAACACATTTACAACAATATCTTCTATTTTAGAGATTATTTTTCAAAATTAATTATGCCGTGACGTATTTTTAGGTTATCTCTGGTTTTTCTATCCTAATATCATAGGAGCTAGCGCGCAAGGCTGTATCTATGACGATAACGCGCAAAATTTAAACTAAAGAAAATTAGGTATTTTTCTTTACATCTCGCCTCCCGGAGAAGATAATACAATGCAGCTGCTTACGTGTACTCTTCAAGTGTAGGCAGGAGCTGCGGGGCTTGCTTTAGCTTTGAGATGTGGAAAAAGTTTGATTCTAATTTCTTATGGCCCGGGTCTATCTTGTAAATTGAGTTTGAAATGTTTTCCAAAATTATGTAAGGTCCTAGTCTCAATTCATCGAGTTTCTTCCTATTCAATCTATTTCCATTTTCAACAAAAACAATATCATTAACTTTGAAATCCATATGTCTTTGATTCTTATCATAAATTGTAGTTATTGTTGTAGTTATGTGATCTGATTGTAATCTCCAATGCTCTTTTCCTGGCCTGTTTTAAATCATATTCAGTCTTTTTCTGTTTCAGGTCATTGGGCAAAATCGTAACATCTTTACCATAAAGTAAGATGGGGCATACCCAGTAATAGTGTGCTCCGTGTCATTGTATTTTTTTACACAGTCATGTGCTAAAGTTGTCCATGTAATTCTTGTGTCATGTTCATTTATCTTACATCTGATTTTATTTACCAATGTTTGGTTTAATCTCTCGTTTAAGCCATTAGAGAAAGGAGTGTTTGCTGATGTGAAAATTATTGGAATATTCATTTCATCCAAAAACTTCTTGAACTCTTTAGATTTTATATCTGGGTATTGATCCGAGAGTACTAATTCAATGTCATCTGTTCCTGCATAGTTTCTGATTAGTTTGATGAAATCATTGGCATTTTGGATATTTGAGGTCAGAATATAAGCATACCTCGTGAAATGATCAGATAACAAGTGTAAGTATCTCTTTGTTGATCTGGAACCACCAGAACCCCCAATAGTATCAATAGAACATATATAGAAAGGTTTTGTGGCTGGACCCAAGTGGGACATCAATCCGTACTTATTTTGTCCTCTTGATTTATTTTTTAAGAGTTATTTTTTAAACATACTATGCAACTCTCACAGATCTTTTTAATATTTTTCATCATGTTTTCCGATGTGTATACAGTACTAATCATTCTTTGCATCTGTCTAGTTCCTATGTGACCTATATCTGTATGTATATTCTTCATGAATTCTATACTAAATTTTTCTGTTAACTTTCTGTTATTATTTTTTCTTTATTCTTTACTTTCTTATAATATACATTATTTTTTGTTATTAACTTGTCTTTTCTGCACTGTATATATTCATTTTTGACCTGATCTTCTAAGATATCTTTAAGTGTTATTATGCTTACCACTTCTAACTGTTCGTCTTGATTATCATTTGATTCAAGGATTGGGTTTCTGCTTAAACAATCAGCTTCAATGTTGTATCTTCCTGACAAATGTTCTACCTATTAGCAAATGTTGCCAATACTTCACACATTCTTTAATTGCCAGACATTGAAGATATATTGCTTTCTTCCTCTTTTGTACTTCATTTAACTTCTTAGAAAAGTATGCTACTGGTTTTTTTTCATTGTTTTCTTGTGGTTGTTTCAGAACTGCTCCGACTCCAAGAATACTGGCATCAGTGTAAATATGAGTAAGCAGATTAGGATTAAAAATTGTCAGTATTGGTTGAGAGCACAATATTGTTTTCATCATTTCATCAAATGATTCTTGGCAAGCTTGTGTTCGTTAAAAATTTGTCCTTTTCTCAAAAGGCAATTTAATGGTTCCAGTTCTATAGCAATATTTGGCACATATTTATGATAAAAGTTAATTTTTCCCAAAAATTGTCTTACATTCTTTTGTGTTTTTGGAGTTGGGAAATTTTTAATTGATATTAAGTTGTCTTTCAGCGGCCTCACTGAATTGTTCTGTATTACATGTCCCAAACATTTAACTGTGACAGCTGCAAATGTGCACTTAGAGAATTTAAGTTTCAAAACTTTGCTTTTAATTGCTTCAAATAGTTGCTTCAAATGTTTAATATGATCTGAAAAAGATTTTGTGAATAATAAAATGTCATTGAGGAAACATACGGTAAACTCTCCAAGCTTGTGCTTTCGTATTATGTTTCACATTATTCTTTGGAAAATAGCTGGGAATGTCTTTAAGCCAAATGGCAAGCATGTTCATTGATAGTAACCCTCTTGTGTCACAAATGCAGTTTTGTGTCTATCTGTAACACGCAGTGGTATAGACCAAAATATTACTATTAGGTCTTCAATGACAGGGAACGGCTGCGATTGAGGAACAACTATTTTATTTAGGTCTCGGAAATCGATGCACAATTTTGATCTTTTATTTTCAACTCTTTTATAAGCTAATGTATCTGCTGCTGCGAATGGGCTGATTCTTCTATTATATTTTTTTCCAATAATTTTGCAATCTGGTTTTCAATCCCTTTCTTGTCTTCCATGGTGCAACGATATGGCCTTTTGCTCAGTGCTGGATTTACAGTAGGGGCAGTCGGGGCTACTGCCCAGGGCGGCAAATTTTCGGGGGCGGCAAAATTTGGATAGCAAGAAAAAAATTCTATACAATGTAGTTAACTGATTGTTTTAATAACAATTTTTATTTCTAGAAAAATAATTAACAAAACATAATACGATTGCAATGTAAAAATTGGGTTCAAATAGCCGATTATTAAAATTTATTATTTTTCTTTGCCTTCCTCTCCGAACGTAAATTATCAAATTGGTTAATAAGTTATTATCGAATTTGGCAATTTGGCTAATATAAAAATTCGTAAATGAGCTGAAAGTTTAGGAAAAATATATTCTTCAGATCTCGAGCCCTCTTAAGATGAAGAATTCGTGCACTTCCAAGCTTATAGCAAATTACTGGAACTTTTCCGTACTGAAAATTACATTCTATGAAGAGCTTTAACATTTTTTAAAAAATGTAAAAAATTAACTTTAAAAAACTTTTTTTTATATTTCGAAAATTATGAACTTTTTTCAAAGCAATCGCGCTGCATAGCTGTTTCAGAGACTAAATATCGAAACTCGATTACCATTTTTCGAAACGGCTGGACCTTCCTGTGTCAAAAACTAATCAGAACGTCTCCCCATCATCAATACAAATCTAATATTTTTTTAGTTATTCAAGTCGATTTTGAGAACACGGATCAACCGATTTGAATGATTCGATTCCAATTGATAAGAAGACGTGTTGTTTAATTATTGGCCAAGGCTGGTCCAACTGTTTCAAAGATTCAGGCCAGAATTCCAAAAATGATAATTCAGTTATTGAAAAACGGAGCGTCCAATATCATTAAAAAATGTACATGCATTGACAAAATGAAGAAATGCTCAAATTTGTGGGAGGCACATCTAGCAGTGATCCAATAAAAAAAATTGGAAAAGAAGCATTTGGCGATCAAAAGTGATTATTAGACATATGCACATCAAATTATCAGATATTTTATAGATATTTTAATGATAAATGTAAATTTTGAATACATTTCTATGGGTTCTGTAACATTTTTATCGCGCTTACACGCTTTTACACGTATTTTGCGTCTACGCAGCTGAAGGAGCGCGATTGCTTTAAAAAAAGTTCAAAATTTTTAATATATTTCAAAATATAAAAAAACACAAAATTTTCAAAAAGTCAATTTTTTTCAGTTTTCAAAAAAAAATTTTTTTTTTTAATTTCGATTTTTGATACGGGAAGTTGCAGCACTTTGCCATAAAGCACGATGCCAAGCACAACTATTTATAGTATGTAATGCGTAATAAATTTTTTGCAATCAAGTAGCT
This sequence comes from Ctenocephalides felis, assembly GCF_003426905.1. NCBI lineage: Eukaryota > Metazoa > Arthropoda > Insecta > Siphonaptera > Pulicidae > Ctenocephalides > Ctenocephalides felis. The sequence goes on from NW_020538687.1 coordinate 17,123, forward strand.
ATCAATCAAGTTTTAATTTAAAAAAAAAAAGATATATAAAAACTATTTAAGCAAAATATCAGGAATGGGGCGGCATTTTTGTCAGTGCCCCAGGGCGCCAAATTTCTAAATCCGGCCCTGCTTTTACTGCAATATTTTTCTACAAGTAGATCAATATGTGCTTCATAATTAGTTACATTTTCTATATCATATTTATCCTTTGCGAACGCATATTTGTTTTTAAAAATCAAATCATCAATCACTGCCCGTTCTTGATAGCCTAGATCAAGGATGTCAAACTCAAAGGTGCAATCGGGCCGCATAAGCAAGGTTTAACTTCAAGCGGGCCGCAAAAAAACTATATATATATATATATATATATATATATATATATATATATTTATATATATAGATATATTGATGAGTTATTTAGTATATATATATATATATATTGATATTTCTTTGTAATGAGTCTGTTGATTTGGGCAGTAGCACTAAATTAAAAAAAAACTAAAGCAATTAGGAAACTTTCTTCATTAATCCATACGTTTCGATCTGCATCGAGACCGTCATTCAGTGAAACAAAGGCTACACTAATTCATTCAATACATAAATATATCTATAATAATACATAATTTTAAAACAAACAATAACATTAAAATGGAGTAAATGAAATAAGTATAGTGAAGTGTATAGTAGTGGGCCACGTTTTTATTTTTGATTGTAAAATAGTTTAAAATGAAAATATGTTCTTAATGTTTTTTGTAGTTGTAAGGGTACTCCAAAATGCAACATTTTATCATAGCAGATGCTTGCAATTATGTTTAGTAGTATCTCTTTTTTTGAATGGCAAAAAAGTGTATTTAACGTGTTTTTCGAAAATGTAGGGAGAAGTGGGCCACCCAAATTTTTATCTGAAAAAAATGCTGCTATATGCTCAAATTCTTACTCTGAGAGTTTTCAAATATGCTGATTACGAATCTGTTGGCAAATTTACAAAATTCGAAATCTTTGACTCGAAATGAAGGGTAGAAATTGAAAAAAACAGTGACTTCAGTAAAAATGTTCATTTAAGTCTGAAAAGGAGTAATAAAGTTGGAATGATAAAATTGTTGAAAAAAAAACATTTTGCAATCAAGCACATATTCTATAATTGTAAATAATTGGTCGCATCGATTTGTACTGCCAAACATAGAAATAATATCATAAGCATATTTCCTAGTATTTTCAAATCTGAACTTTGAGTGAACTAAATTCTTGAAACTGCATTGTTTTGTTTTCTACATATTTTTTATAAGAAGAAGTAACATCCAAGCTTGATTTATTTATGCTGCACGTCGGAAAGTGTGTCTAATTTTCACTCTTGAGCTGTTTTTCCCAAAGGACAAGTTTGCATTTAAAAGCTTGAATTATGTCGAACATGTTTGTTATAAAATTGTCTTTTCCCTGCAATGATAAATTTAGGTCAGATAGGTGTTTGGTTATATTAACCAAGATCATGTTGATTATCTTCGAGCACAGTACTTCTTGATCTAAAATGCAATGGGTATGATAAAGATTTTCAAATGCACGAAGAAACATTGCTAGCTGAGCCGTGCCACTGATATCCATGGTCTCGTCACAGGCAATAGAAAAGCTTTCGAAAGAAAGTGATCTATTTTTGATTTGATCACTCAAATTGGCGGCTAAGTCAGTAATTCGTTCTGCAACTGTATTCCGAGACAGTGTCCAAAGAGATCCGGATCAAGTGTTGCCAACTCCATCATAGAACAAGGATTTACTATAGGTTAGAAACCGCTAGTTACGCCGTTCATAGTTGCGTTGGCGCATATTTGAAACGCATCATTACGAAATATTCAGTAACTACTGGCCATAGATAAATACGCATCTGATGAAGAAGCTACTGACAATAAGATCCAACACTACGAAATATTAAGTAACTTTACGCGGTATAAACTATTTGGTAAACAATAAATTATTGTTAATTTAATTAATTGTAATTATTGTTAATTTATTTAAAGTAATTGTTAATTACTTAGCAGTTTAATATTTCATTTTTTTCCTCATCGAATTGTTATTTATTGCATATTATCATTTGTCAACATATGCGGGCAGCCGGGCCGCAAAAATATCTGCTGTGGGCCGCATGCGGCCCGCGGGCCGCGAGTTTGACACCCATGGCCTAGATGATTTGTACAAATTTGGAAGTTTTCTTCTTTGAAATCTTCATTGAAGTTTACTAAATTATCCTTTTTTCCATTAGAATTCATATCTGTTTTGTTTGTCTCCTTAGAAACTGTTTCACTTTTTTGTATAGGTATTTTCTGGCTCATTTCCAAGTTTTCGTTTTGCACTAGGTAAAATTCTGCCTTTTTAACGCCATTAATCGTTTTCAAATTAGTGTTGCTGGAATGGCTCGTTTTCTTATTATTTATCACCAACTACTTATAATTTATTAGTGAGACATTAGATCCTGAGTCGTAAATTCTGAGAACTTCAATACTTTTATTAAGCACTAATTTAACTTTGATAAATGGCGGCACTATTAATTTTTTGTGTTTTCACATTGTAATTCACATTCTAATTCTGAATTATTAATGAATTTTATTTGCTTTTTGTCTTTTTCAGTACTTATTTGTGCTTTGAACCAGCAGGAATCCTCTGGATAATATCATACACCTTTCTTCAATTTCTCACAAATGCTTCATTTTTCTTTAATTTGTTTAGTGTCTTCCTTCTTTTTGTAAAAAATATGTTTTTTCCTTGAAACTAAATGTTCTAATTTGCCAAGTTCATTAAATAAATGTTTTATATGCGAAATCTCTTCTTTATTAATTCTATCTGTGATAAAATCTGGTAAGCCAGCAGCAATGATATCAATTAAGCTTTCTTCATCCATTGTTTTCATTACTTCCAGTAAAAGTCTCTTTTTTCATTGCATACTCCAAAAAAGATCCTGATTAATATTTGAAAAATATACCATACTTGCTAGTATTCCAACCCTTATTGGCATAGCTTTGCAAAAATTTTGTTTTCCATTCTGACCATTCCGAATCTAGACTTTGCTTGATCATCATGGAAGAATACCAATCAGTCCATTATTTTTGATTTTTCTAGAAATAACCGAAAATTTAAACTTTTTCTTCATCTTTTTGTATATCAAATCTTGTAGACTCTTTTTCGAATACTTCCTTCCATTGAGATGCATCTGATTTTTTTCCATCGAATTTTTCTATTATAAACCTGTTCGATAACTTTTATACACTTTGTTTTGATAACCTTCAATTAATTTTTCCAATATTTTTACTATAGGGTCATCTGAACCCTTTTTATTATAACTAGCCAATTGTTCATTAGTAGTTTCCTCTTGAAATTGGTCCTGGAAAATCATATTTCCATCCTCATCAACATAAGTTCGAAATAATTCCTCTGTTGCTTTAATCCACACATTTCTAGTTTGAATCTTTTTTTCAAAGTATTTTTTACTGTAGCACACTGTTTTAAAGTTTGAATGTGTTTGTGGAGTGCTACTGATTGATAATCTTCAGGGGTAAGGAAATTTTTATCATCTTCGTTCGCAATTGAGCTTAACCACATTTTTTGTTTTTTAGTCTGATGTTAACACAAACAAAGCGGATGGTTACCCAACTCGTGAACAGGCAACGTATAAGTGCCGATGTGAAAAACAATGGTTTTCTAAATAATCTATTTGAAAGGGTATGGGCGCATTGCCATACAGAATCGGCCCCACCCTGGTATTTAAATAATTTATACGCCATTTTATAGGTCTGAATGATAAAAACAGATATACCAATTTTCAACTTTGTACCTCATCTTATGGCCGAGATATCATTGAAAATATAAATATGCCAAATTTTTACGTGATTCTACTCACATTGACTCCGACCACATTATGTAGAACAATCGATTCCAAAAAATCGTTTACTATTAGCTGAAAAAGGCTCCGGTTTTTTCAATTTCCCAATGTGTTCCACTAAATTGATTTCAACAATATTTGCAGTACTCAAAGAAAAAACAATGGGCTTTCGAATAACGCTAATTAGAAAGTGGTCCAAATAAATGCACTACCCGTAATAATCAATTGAAAAATTATTTTGTCTTTTTCAGCTAATAGTAAACAATTTTTTGGAATCGATTGTTCACATAATGTGGTCTGAGAGTCAATGTGAGTAGAATCACGTAAAATTTTTTTCGATATCTTTTATGGTTACGCCAAAAAGTGAGTTTGAAAGATGGGGTCACTTTGGCATATTTTCAATGATATCTCGGCCATAAGATAAGGTACAAAGATGAAAATTGGTATATCTCTTTTTATCATTCAGACCTATAAAATGGCGTATAAATTATTTAAATACCAGGGTGGGGCCGATTCTGTATGGCAATGAGCCCATACCTTTATACCGCAAACACTAAGCGATTGGCCTTGCGACTTGTTAATTGTCATTGCGAACGCAAGGCGAACTGGAAATTGCTATCGTTTTTGAAGTCGGAAATCATTGGTATGTCACTAAATCGCCAGCAATTTTTAATTGAATGGTGAAATCAGTGCGCGTACAAATGTACATCATTATTCTTTGCGGGGAGGGGAGAATTGCTCGTTGTTTAACCAAGCATAATTTCTTCATAAATCATAATTACGGTGCGTGAAGTTCCGGCAAATCGCATTAAGGCACGATGCCATGCACCACTAATTGGGTCGTGCGTTCTGGAGTTATATCGTCAGGAAGGAAAACCCGACTTATTATAATAATATATATACATACGTATATATTTGATAGTTTTTCGACATTGAAACATATTTGAGAGTAAGTAGCAGCCCATTCGTCGAAAT
>NW_020538688.1:0-22210 GCF_003426905.1 Ctenocephalides felis
CCACGAACTCCGTTTCGCCACCAGATGGTTTCGTGAGAAAGATGAAGAAATTTTTGTTTGTTTTAAATTTGAAAAGGAAAAATTTAATTTATTATACAACAGTAATGAATTTATTTCGATTACAAAAATGAAGTATTTTTTAGTTGAACTTCTCTAAGTAAATGAAAGTGAATCCATAATTAATTCGCAAATTTTCAACTAATTTTTTAGCTATAAACGAAACGAAATCGTTTTTGTGCGTTCTGGAGTTATATCGTCAGGAAGGAAAACCCGACTTATTTTTATATATATAGAAGAGAATCTATTTGAAATTATTTAAAACAGTTATTGATTATTTTTATTACTCGAATTTTTAATTACGGTGCGGGAGTTCCAGCAGCTTGCATTAAGGCACGATGCCATGCACAACTAATTTTCTTAGCTATAAACATTGCGGAGCCCGAGACCTTTCCAACGAATACAAATTGTCGAAATCGGTTCGTGCGTTCTGGAGTTATTTCGTCAGGAAGGAAAACCCGACTTATTTTTATATATATAGAAGATAATCTATTTGAAATTATTTAAAACAGTTATTGATCATTTTTATTACTCGAATTTTAATTACGGTGCCGTGAAGTTCCAGCAGCTTGCATTAAGGCACGATGCCATGCACAACTAATTTTCTTAGTTATAAACCTTGCGGTGCCCGAGACATTTCCAACGAATGCAAAATTGTCAAAATCGGTTCGTGCGTTCTGGAGTTATTTCATCAGGAAGGAAAACCCGACTTATTTTTATATATATAGAAGATAATCTATTTGAAATTATTTAAAACAGTTATTGATTATTTTTATTACTCGAATTTTTAATTACGGTGCGGGAGTTCCAGCAGCTTGCATTAAAGCACGATGCCATGCACAACTAATTTTCTTAGCTATAAACCTTGCGGAGCCTGTTACCTTTCCAACGAATACTAAATTGTCGAAATCGGTTCGTGCGTTCTGGAGTTATTTCGTCAGGAAGGAAAACCCGACTTATTTTTATATATATAGAAGATATATATATATATATATATATATATATATATATATTAATGATTTAAGTCATAACTAAATCAGTATATTTACTCTTCATTTAAAATAAATAGCAAACTAAAATATAAATATCGTTAGAAATATGCAAGAGTATGAAAATCTAACGCTTAGCCACATATTGAATGATTTAGGTTGCACTGTTGCAAAACTTCACTGGCGGAAAAAATTACTTTCCATATCAAATATTAAACGGTTTGTTTAGAGTTAGATGAATTTTCCGGATGAAGTGCAGAAATTAGTTTCTGAAACTAAATTTTGCATATTCTCTATTTCGTCATAAATTGTAACTTTCTACAAAATTTACTATCAGCAAACTCGTAAATGTTATGTATGTCACACAACGCATATACTTTATAACGCGCCCCGTACACTTCGTAATACGCTGTAAAAAATGATGTTGATTTAACACTTGAACGCCTGACATGCCATGCAAACTTCATACATAGTCAAAACTTCTACATACAGAGGCGAACATTTGATTCAAAATATATTTTATAGTTACTTAAAGACAGCTACAATTGATTAAGCCATATAACTAACTAACATAAACTAATAAAACCAGAAAACTGCACTCAACAACATTCTTTGTGTCGTGGTTAAGTTTGGGTGTGTACTGTGTATCAATTTTGAATTAGCGTTTAATAGTTTAGCATTTAATATTCATTTCATCAGTTCTGATATTTTTTAAATTAGCTTCAGTTGAGGGATAAAAATATTTTACACAACACATAGCTGACGTATTTTTCAATTTCAATAAAGTTAATAAATTTTCAATCATGCTTATTAACAATAATCTACAGCATATCTGTCCATGCAGATTATTAGTCCATACCTAATATATGTATGTAAAATTTACAATAAAGTATTCATGTAAAAGTTGAATTTTAGGCATGATTGGCTACATATAGAAGGGTAGGGCTATTGCACATTAAAATAAATAATATGACTTTGATAACATGAATTTAAACAAGACAGTTTTCAGAAATTTAATTTGAATATTTCATTTATTTTTCTTTCATTTTCTTATATAAATGTTGTCAGTCAATTTATATTTTTGTTTTGTTTGTGCAAATAAAAAACTGCGTGTCTGTGCGTTGTATATATTATACAATACAATATTCAGTCGTGTATATATTTACTTGTCAGTTTTACGTATGTAAATAGCATGAAATTTTCTACATGGATATAAGTAATGTTGAGTGTGAACATCATTCATCGCCTCTCGCCCTGTCAACGTCCCTGAACTAAATGTATAAATATCTAATGTCAGAATATTGTACATACGCAAATATAATTTATTCAGGCAATAAATTTTATTTGTTCAACTTTTCGCACATGCAATGAATATAAAAGTATCTTTAGTATTGATATTTTGGGCTTAATTTTCGTTGAGTATTTTTAAAGGTTGCTATTTCCAAACCACTAAAACTTGTTTTTCTTAAGTCTATAAGAATTTGCGGTAAAGAATATTGAATTATTATATAAAAAAATATAACTTAAAATTCGATCATTTATTTTACTACATTTATAAAAGTAAATGTTGCCAGGAGTTTAGGTAGGTTTGCTAGTTATTGAGACAAAAAAAACACACACACACACAGATATATATATATATATATATAGATTATCTAAAAATAATTCTTCTCGGTCTTTCAAATAACTATTATTTTAAAACCAATACTTCAGCTATTTTTTTCCGCTGGAATCTCTATGGCTCGCAATGAAACAAAAAGTTCTAGCATTAAACGCTTTCTATAATCTATTCAAGTAATTAAATCTCAGAGAGGTCGGATGATGAAAAATGAATAATCATATCCATTATAGACTGCATTACAGCTTTAAGCTCGCATAAAGGAACATAGAGAGTGTATAATATGACTCTGGTAAAAAAAATCTTTCTCGCTAAACGTATAAGTGTCGGGTGAATGGACTGGAGCTTTTTAAAACATAGGAAAGCTTTTCTGTACGTCGCCAGTGCCACCATGCGAAAACTCGACTGGTAATTCTCGATTGTCTCAGAGCAACTCTTGTCTTTGTCCCGAGCTCAGCATAGCGTATCAATTGCATCATGGTAATGCAACGTCCTTCCAGCATTTATATTTAATATTACTTTGAGCGAAATACATTTAACATAATAGTAAATATATTTAGCATAATGAACTGTGAAATTTAATGTTTTAGATCACAAATAACAAATTCTGAATGCAACTAACTATGTCAAAAAAAAATTAAAAGCATTAAAATTATAGATTGCAAAACTATGATTTTAACAGATAAATACTAAAACATTTAAAAACAGATAAATAGGTTAATTAATCATAACGTCTATTACTTTATTACTTAGTTCACAAGCAAATTTTAAATATATATGATGGTTCTAATTATACAATTGCTTTAAATCAGTGCAACTTCTTTGATCGACGACTATATAGGACTTACTATTTATGAAGCCATAAGCAATTCATAATTCAATACTCATCTTGATCTTATAATATTCTATGAATAATATTTACATACAGGCAAATATTCATGAACACATAAAGATTCCATGTTATTTACATATCTCAATGGTTCAATTTCAGCTAATCACTGGATGTTACATTGCAAATTATTCACCATACAGTTAAGCCTTCAAGAACTTTTTGGATCGTTAGTATTTTCATTGTAATCAAGTGTACAGAAAATTATTGTATTCGTTTTAAGCCATCGCAACCGGTCCAAATTTAGAATAACTGCCTGCAATTTGTTTCGCGTTACATGGGTAAAAAACGCTCCGCCGCGCCGTTGGTGGTACCATCATGGACATTAATTGCCTGGACTGTGCGTTGACTGTCGCAATTGTAATAAAACAAACCAACAGACCACGCCTTTTTGTTTAAACATTTTCCCAATGCGATTATAATTATTTTTATTGTTAGTGCTCAATTCAAAGGCAGATCTGTTGTATCAGATTTTTTGGTCTACATTTTACTAATCTACCATTCAAACTTTGTCTTGTAGACTTCCGTGTTATGCTTCGGGTTTCAATTTCATGAATCTTGTCTTCTGCCTAAAAATTTACGATGCAGATGCATTAACTCAATACTTTCAATCTATTTATGTTCATGATGTTACTCAGGAAACACTTTTCTCAACACAATTCAGCCCCTTTTACTTATTTGTTTAAAAGTTTATTTCAAAATGTCATGTGTTATGTATTTAGCGTTTCAATTTATTTTATACGTATTTTCTCTTCTTGTAAAATACATTAATCATCTACATACAATTACCTGAAAATCATGTCAATTTTCACCTTCACTCTCGATAGTGCCTTGCTGCTTCTATTTAAGGTAACCACACATTTTATAATGTTTTTTTTTAAATAAAATTCTAGTGGCGAAGGCCTAAGGTAGGGTGCCGCATTGAATTTACGCGCGACTATCCGAAATCACTGGTGCAATCAGAGCGCGGCAAATTTGAATTTGGAACGCACGATTTATTATGGATATTATTATATCACTTGTTTTTTGTGTTTATGGGCCCGGAAGCAAAACGCGTATTGTTTCGGGGTTAATATGGTGTGTAACGGATGTTATATGAAATTTAGAGTGATGTGACATTTTAATCACTACGGCACGCACACATATTTTTTCAACGCAAACTCTGGAAAAGTGTAATTTCCGCAAAAGGTATTGCATTAATACGATAATTGTAATTCTAGATATGGAAGCGAATAAACTTTTATTAAATGCACAATAATATATATTTAATTCAACCAAGTGGACCAAATACATTGAAGTCTAAATAAATTTAATTCAAATAAATATTTTTCAACTTTTGTTTTAAATATTCTTAATACTTAACGATGGAAAAGTTCAAAAACATTCTATTAAATATGGAAATACTTAGAATTATACTTAACATGGCTTTACTGAGTAATGTTACTTTTACAAATCTTTATCAATTTATCATCATCTATAACTGACTAGTGATTCCTAACACATCTCCCAATGTTTAAGATGGTATAATCAATTTTATGCATGAATAATTTACATACATAGTTGCAATTCTGCAGCTAAACTTCGAGTCACTTGCCTCTGAACTAGAATCCCTTCATGCATTTAAATGGTTTCATTAATTTCTAATATAGATCAGATAGCATATGCTGCTTTGTAGATTATCACATGTTGAATATAAGTTTTATATCGATTTGATAGATATAATTGCCAATTAGTAAATACATGCTAATTAGCACTTCTTGTGCTTTGCAGTCTAATGACTTTGATCCATAATAGAATATTGGACATTCAATCATATTTTATTCATTTTTTCATTACCACTTATATTATCATGTTTTACCTATTATGTACTGTCATAATCATAAAATTATCAAAAATAGCATAGCACTTTATATATTTTTTGTTCAAAATTGCATATTGATTGCAAATCCGTACCTGTACCAAGTTTGTTCATTAATTTTCGGACATTTTGAAATTGAAATCTTATACATTGCAATCAGAATTCAAACATGTTGGGGAATCTAAGTTTCAAGTCAAATATATTTTTAATTAATATTTAATAAAATTTATTTTCCAAGTTTGGTTTATATTTATATAATAAATAACATAAATAAATAGTTATATTTTGTAAAATCATTTTCAGATAAATGGAATACAAATTAGATATTACAAAAACTAATATACGCATATTATCTGTATTATAACCTGTGATGTATTGTTAATGCACGGCTTTTTATGACTACTTATTACTTAAGTGAAAATTGATTATAGCAATTATTTATTAAAAAAATAGTGTAGCATTAATTACAAGTGGTACCTACGCCGTGAAATTTTTCAGAATTATTTGAAATTCAAATACAAAACTAAAGAAAACATAATACATATCGCATACCAACAAGAAAATTGTATGCTATTATATTATTCTTCTTATTAATTCTGCCAAATACTAATTGAATTAAACGATATGAACATTTAGAGTAATATCACAAGTCAAAATAGATCTAAGATAGCATTCTGGGTTTAATTCTAATTCTTACTCTATTGCACATTGTTTTGTATTAATTATTCATAATGGAATAGGTAGAATGATCTAATTTATTCAGAAAAAAATGAAAACTTCATTCTGAGATTTTTAAATATTTTGCTTCGCAAACTTATTAGTATTTTTGACTTTTTGACTTATCACTTTTTTCTGGAAGTGCGATATATTATATTGTGCACGTGCGTGACTGAGCATGCATAATATATCATATTCATCGTATCGCCATTAAATAGTTACGAACTCATATTTTAATTACTGAAAATTTCGATAAGGTCTCGTCATCGGACGTGTCCATTTTCCAAAATCCCATTTCCCGTATCAATCGAGACCGATCAGAGAGCGCTCAGGGCTCCGAGAGTCGCCTGAATCCTTCTCCCCCGAGAATCCTGAAAGCCAGGAAGCGGCAAGTTATGAGGGATTACATAACGATGAAGACGGTACAAAACGCTCCACGGTAAAAGCTGTCGAATGCAGATTAAGAGATTAGGGATTATAACGTTATTTCTCTCATCAAAAGCATCTGACGCCTTTTGAATACTACGAATGATGCCGTAGAGATAAACTCGCCTTATACAATCCCAAGTGCTAACTGCTTTTGCACACTATTTAATCAGTATATATAAACTGATTATAGTTTAAAGCATTCCACCGTAAAAGATACTGCAGTCGACGGATTTTATTCAATAGAATAATACGTCACTGTTCAGATTTCTATTAAGTCTTTGTTAAATATCTATTGAGATCTTTTCATAAAAATATAACAAGATGAATATTCGATGTTACTAATCAGTATATATGAGCTGATTTCATTGAATCCGAGAAATTTGATTGGATAAAAAAATATACAAATATTTTGTTTAATATTAAATCCTATTGATATTTATTCAGATAATAATATTTGTGTATCAATCAGAGTCAATATTTCTTGAAATTAAATAAATAAAAGTGCATTAGGAAATATACCCAATAATTTTATTTTAAAGTCTTGGAATTTTTAATGCTTATTGAGAGAAAATTAATTAAACGAAATGTATGCATGAGATTTGTAACTGATATTTCGAATTAAAGTATGTCGTTTGTCGTAAGTAAAAATAATCGCAAAAAATTATTAGTAAAATATAATGAATATATGTGCTGTTATCACTAAAATAATATATTATTTGCGAGTATCTTACTCGATTAAAATCTCAGATTGAAGTTTTCATTTTTTGCTGAATAAATTAGATTTATCATTCTACCTATTCCATTATGAATAATTAATACAAAACTTTTCAAGTACTTTTTGCATTTCAACCTGATATCGAACGGAGCATTAAAGTTAATGATATTATAATGAAAATAGTTTCATATTCAATGAAAATGCTTCATTATTATATTTTAAAAACCGTTAAACTTTTCTTTGTGTTGAATGAAACGAATATAAAAATCAATTATTTATGATATTAAAAAAAAGTGAAAAACCTCAATATGGAAATACAAAAAAATATGGAAAAACTAGCAAAGAAAGTATTTTTTACGGTTTTATTTGTAATAGATTGTATAATTTCATAGATTTAATTTTTTTTTTAATTTTTGTGTATACTTAACTATGAGATAATTTCAAACTATAAGACTAATTTCAAAAATTTTAAGAAACGAAGTCACGTCAGGTCTGATAGGAAGACGATCAAATGATATATTAGTTGTCCGGCTAAAAGAAGTCAAACACGTCGGAAATTATTTATATTTGTATTCTAATAGTTTATTTCACAATATTTGTATAGGTTTTAATATTTAAATATATGTCACGTAATCTCGCCATCTGTACGACTTATTTCTCGACACTTTCGCGAGAAACACAAACCAAGCAATAAAAAAAAGTTCCATTAAGAATTCAATTAAAAAAGTCGTTTTGTGCGACTTTATTTCAAGTAATAATTTTGAATCTCATTTAGTAATTTTTGAATGTATTTTTTACATGACTCTGTTTACAATTTAAATAAAAGTGCTAGTACTTGATAGGGCTCCCATGTTCATTACCAGTTCAAATATTTATAGTTTATCATCATTCTGTGCTTTTGGATTTGTCACAACTTGATTTTTGTTTACATTAACGTGAGTTAAAAATTATATTAAGTGATGTTACAACTTGATGTATTTGACATTACTTACTATTATTTCTATTGAAGAAAATAAAATGGATATCAAAACAGGCCAGAATCCGATTCGGGCTGTACAGGCATTTGTTTTTTCAGTGAATGTCATTAGATTTTTGTGTAAAGTATAAAGTCTGGAATTCACCCGATATCGATTTAAAATCGTGCTTTTCTAAAAGCAATCGGGTGTAATTCTCCCAAGATATTTAATATCTTGTCAAAATTATAAGGTGAACGTGCCTTCTGCTGACTCCTCTTTCCAAACACCGGATTGGTGTTGCTAATGGTTAGAGGATAAGCCACATTAGCAAGTGAATTTTTCTAAATTTAAATTTTTCTAAGTCTTTAGATTAACTTTATTAAAATCAGTGCTGTGCATATTGAAGAATACAAGAATATTCCCAGGCAGGCGCCTGGGAAGAAATTAAAAATAATGAAAATGGAAGTATTAACGAGCGAGACCCTGAAAAACAAATACAATGCACTATCTGATCGGACTGACATGGACACGGACAGGGAGCTTGAGGAATATAAGAAGGTCAAACGGCGGAAGAAAGCCAAAAACAAGGAGGTCGAGAAAATTGATGTCGGGTCACAGCCATCCACTTCAGGCGTACAAGCAGCACCATCGAAGAAAATAGACATGAAGCAAGAGAAAATTCCGCCTATCATTGTAAAAGCTGAAATAGAGTTGAAAACCATCCGCTATATCCGGGATACAACGAAGATCAATTTCAGGTACCAGTTCCTAAAAAAAATTTACACAAATTTTATACCGATTCAATTACTGACCACGAGCAATTAAAAAGCATATTGCGAGAATGCAATTACCCCTTCTACACCTACTCCTTGAAACAAAATCTGGGAAAAAAAATAACAATTACGGGACTCCATCCATCTATAACTGAGGCAGAAGTTCGCGAAGAACTGCAACAGAAAGGAGCTAAAATAAAACAAGTGGTGCAAGTAATACGAAAACAGTCGGACGGTAGTCAACATAAACTACCAATATACATAATTTCAGTCGACAAAGACCAGGATATGGCGGAGCTGAAGCGGATAACCAATATTGGTGGACACATCTTCTCCTGGGAGACCTACAGACCACAGAACAGAGCGTTGCAGTGCCACAAATGCTTGAACTTCGGCCATACATCGTACACCTGCGACCTAAAGTACAGGTGTATAAAGTGCCTTAATGTGCACGCACCAGGTGCGTGCCAGAAACTGCCAACTGAGGCACCGATGTGTGTGAACTGTGGCAACGAACACCCGGCAAACTACTCAAAGTGCAGTGCGCTTCTCAACTACAAGGAGAAAAAGGAAAGTGATGCTCTCAGGAGAAGACAAATATACAGACCAGCACCAACACCAGTGCCGCTGACGAGGAGTTTTTCTTCAGCATTAAATAACACCAATGTTGGCCCAAATGCAAAATCAGCGTTTCCTCAACTCCCTGTTCCAAGGTCATCATTTCGAAACATGATCCAGTCCTCACCTTTACCGGCTGAGCCTACACCATCAACATCACCGATCCGGCCTGCATCATCATCATCACAGATCCGGCATGAACTATCACAATCACCAGCCCGGCCTGCCTGCAGCCAGTCCGATCCAGATTTCAATACACCAGAGGGACTTTTTGCTGCTATGGGCGAGATCAGGATGCTGTTTGCAGATCCCCAGGTAAAACAAATTTTTAGTGAGCTTTACAAACTGACAAAATCACTAAACACCAACATGACATATAACGAAAAATACACAACAATACTTAACTTTTTAACAGCATCTCCATAAACCAAACGCGCGACTTACACATAATGCACTTTAACTCTAACGGACTTAAAAACAACGTGGACGAACTGAGACAGACGATAACAAAATACGATTTGGACATAGTACTGATCAACGAGACACACTTAAAACCTACGGACAGACTCTATATCAACAATTACAAAGTTTACAGGAACGACAGACAGACGGTAGCACGCGGATGGGGAGGCACTGCGATCTTGATCAAGTCTAACATCAGACACGAGCAAGTGCCAAACCTGACAGCGGGCGGTTCTGAAATAACAGCTATTAATGTATACAAGAGAGGTCAAAAAGTAACCATAATATCGATTTACATCCCGGCAAGCGGACTAGAACATGCGGACTTACAAAGACTACTGGACTCGAACAGATTTGTACTTATGGCAGGAGACTTTAACGCACAACATACATCTTGGAACTGTAACTTTAACAACGCGAACGGAAACAGACTTTACGAATACCTGACTGAACACAACACCACAGACGCACAACTACACTATCCTGACACGCCGACCAGATACGCCACCGTACAGACACACCATCACAGCACGATCGATTTGGCATTGACAAAAAATCTACACGTAACATCCGAACCCATAACAAGAACACTTTTTAACTCCGACCATAATCCAGTTTTCATGACCATTTCAGACAGACTAGACGTCGACCAGACTCCCAAACGCAAATTTTTAGATTACACCAGAGCCAACTGGCCAATTTTCAGAGACATCATCACAGACAACACACGACACACAATGCCAATCGATACCAACGCAGACATTGAGGAGGCTGTAACACACCTTACACTGACAATCACAGACGCCGTACAACAGACTATACCGACACTAGACTCAAGAACAACACCAGACAACGACTTGCCAAAACACATTTTATTGAAAATACAACTTAAAAATCACACAAAGAAACTGTGGCAGCGTACCGGTGACAGACTACTCAAGGAACATGTGAACAGACTGACCAAAATTATTTCCAATGATATACGTGACCACCGAAACAACACTTGGACCAAAAGACTCGAGAACTTAAATACTGACCCACACAAAATCTGGCAGACAGCAAAAAGACTGACGCAGAAACCAACATCCATACCCCCACTCAAATTAACAGACAACAATTACGCAACGACACCAGCAGACAAGGCGGAAATATTGGCAAAAAACTTTGAGAACATCCATAAACAAAATGCCAATATGTCAAACGCAGACCTGAAACAAGACGTACACGAGACAATTCAAAACTTCACTGACTTCCACAGGGACAAAGACTTACGAATAGACCCTGCCACAGTTTCCGAAATAAAGACAATAGTTAAAAAATTACCGAACAGGAAAGCACCAGGACCGGACGGACTACAAAACATAATACTTAAACAACTGCCGACGAACGCCTACATTTTACTTACGCGCATAATAAATAGACTAATGACAAAAGGCTGCTTTCCCGCTTCTTGGAAAACCTCCATCATATTTCCAATAGTGAAGCCAAGGAAACAGCCAGACATGCCACAGAACTACAGACCGATCAGCCTCCTCAACACAATGAGTAAGGTAGCCGAAAAGGTACTACTCAAAAGACTTAACAAACACATAAGACACAACAAAATTATACCTGACACACAATACGGATTCAAAGAACGACACTCTACACTACACCCACTGACAAAACTCATAGAAAATACAGTACTCAACTTCAACAGACGAAACCATACCGGATTGGTGTTACTCGACTTTGAGAAGGCGTTTGACACCATCTGGATGGACGGACTTGTACATAAACTTATCCAACTCAACTTTCCACCGTACATAACGAGAACTTTACACTCATACCTCTCAGACCGTAACTTCACTGTACAAGTAGACAACGGACTTTCGACGGTTAAACAAGTGACGGCGGGAGTACCGCAGGGCTCGATCCTGGGACCGTCCTTGTTTAACGTCTACATTCACGACATACCCACTGACGCCGACACAACGTTACTGACGTTTGCTGACGACACTGCCATATACAAATCATCACGATCACCGACGCTACTGACTACAAAGATACAGACACACATAGACAAGCTGATCGAATATACTGACAAATGGCAGATCAAAATCAATCCGCAAAAGACGGAGGCAATTTTATTTACAAAAAGCCGAAATGCCATGACTAGACTGACTGACTTGGACAAAATTAAAGTATTGGACTGTGAAGTTGAGTGGTCGAAGGATGTCAAATATCTTGGTGTGACCCTGGACCATAGACTCAGCTTCACAAAACATATTAATACAAAAATTGGACAGGCTTACGGGATGTTGAATCTACTGAGACCTCTCTTGAACCAGAACAGCCCGCTAAGCGTGCAAAACAAGCGGACACTTTACTTGACACTAATAAGACCGCTACTGACATACGCCGCTCCTGCATGGAACGCGACGACTAAGACTAACTTACAGAAACTACAGACATTACAAAATAAGACACTACGAATAGTACTTAACAAAATAAGGGACCCACTGACTAGACATTACTACTCTTCAAAATACATACACAAACAGACTGACGTACCGACAATACTTGACTACATGAAAAAGCTTACTAAAAATTTTTACCTAAAATGTGGGGATCATCCTAATATTAACATCGCGGGCCTCGGCCAATACACAAGAGACGATATTTGGTATGGCAATCACGCCATGCCAAAATATATACTGATTGACCCATAGCAGTAAACGTAAATTGGCTCGATACAAATTTTCTCCCTTAGAATGAATAAATTTTTATTATGTTTTTCTTCTTTTTGTGTTATTATGTGTTATTATAAATAGTGCTATGTGATTTTTTTTTTGGGGGATAAATTTTCATTCCTCTTTTTTTGTCACACAAATATTAATTTATTTATATATTTTGAATTAATTATTGTTTGTAAAATCAAATCCAATGAAGGATACAATACCTTCGGGTAAAAAACCCATGTTATAAAGTGCAATGTACATACTTTTATATACTGAAATATATAGTCTTTGAATTGAATTGAAATTGGATATCAAAACATATAAATGCAAATTTTGAAGATAAAGAGCGTGTTAATTCGGCTCTGAAAACTCAGAATGAACGCGTCAAAAATATATTTGAGTCCACTACACTTCAAACAACTTATAAAATTATCCCAGAAATCATATTTCCAAGTAAAATATGTAGCAGAAAAATTTACAAACTCGTATCTGGAAGCAATAAAAAAAGTTTAATTAGAAATTCAATTCAAAGGTGTCGTCTTTGTCTGGTATTATTGCCAGTAATAATTTTTAATCACGCTGAATTATTTTTAATGTATCTTTTAGCATTCCCTGAAAGTTTCCGTTCCCGACGGCGCTAACCCGGGCAACCTACTATGTTACTGGTATCTACTACATCGACCATAGAGTTTTCCGCGTGTACCCGCCATATTAAAATTGAGAGATGGAAATGAAATCTCCGACGTAATGAAATTCTTCGCCTGCATATTGCTCGTTTTTTTTCTTTTCCTTCTATTTTTCTAAGGGTATTTGTGCCATGTTTTTAACTTTGTCATTAGAGATTTGACTGCGGTAGTATATTTTATGGAAATGAATTGTATTTGTTTATTAAGTACATGAATAGTCTTTATTATATCAAATTGATTAAACATTGAATTTATCGCAGAAAATCTACACTATTATCAACTGTTGTTTGATACAAAAATCCATTATATTTAGAATTATCGAACCAAAATTGATATCTCAAATGACTTAGTTTTGAATTACAATCAATAAAATACATAAATAAATAAAATTCAGGATATGGAATAATAGCGTATTATCCTTTCCAGTATCATCCACACAGCATCATATAAAATATTGTACGAAAACAATATTAGCGTCAACAAAACATTATTTACAAAAGGAGATAAATGTCACTCTAATATAATAATCTTCTTTTTATATACTTGCGGAAAGTGCTCAGTTTCTAAAGAATAAAGTTATCGGTTACGAAAGAATGGCCAACTTAAGAAACTTTGACGTACAATAATGAATAGAAATACATTCATGCCGAACAGTAAATTCCAAGATAATCTATACTGTGATATAATGAATGAGTTAAATAATAAGAAGTAAAACTTATGTTTTTGAATGCTTCAAGAGCTTTATAAATGTGAAATTATATATATATATATATATATATATATATATATATATATATATATATATTGTAAATTACATTTGCATTACTGAAATTCTTATGATTTTTATTTAATAAGAAAAAAGTATTATGAATTGGTAATAATTACTATAAATGCTGCAGTAAGGTTTGTCTATTTTTCAGACTTATAAATGGTGATGTGTTGCACATATAGTAGAGTACATTCAACTATAATAACGAAGCATTACAAAAACTACTATCATTACTTTAAAACGAACGTCGTTATGATAAGTCATAAAAGTACAAGATCGCTCCACCGCACTCGGTAGTATATGAGCTTAAAATAAGACAGAAATCCCCTATTCAACAGAACGCTATCTATGACATGTGTGGATTTGTGTCTAATGTTTCTCTATAATCTGTATCACTATTTTTTATTATAATACTCAATAGTAATAAACCAAAACCATTGCATCATACAGAGCCTTCAACTATTTGAAAAAAGAAGTATCTTCATCAAAAAGCTACATATGACAAATGTGCATTTGTTTCCTTATATCTTACAAACTTTTTTATACTGCAATTGTAATAAGTAATAAGATTTATCCAACCTAACCTAATTCTCTTACGAGAACAAAAATCACTGCGCTCAATCGAATATCGATACAAATTGTCCTCAAAGTACAGGATAGCGCTTCATGTATGAAAGTATTTGAAAAATTCAATACTTGTTTCAGAGAATACTGTTCATGATGTGTGGTATTTGGGCTTGTGTTGTAGTACAGTATAATCTAATTGATAAACGTTTTTCTGAATTGTATTTTGAATCAATTATTAGAAATATGTTTTGTAAAATATAAGATCAATATCATATATTATTTGTACTGCTAATAACGCACAAGCATGAAAGCCAAAATCATTGCTCCCAAATGAACACTGGTATAAAAAGTCATGAACGTACAGGATCGCTACTTCGTACTTTGAAGTATTTGAAGAAAGTAATACCTCTTTCATCAGGACCCTATCTATGACGTATGTGTGTACGTGTATTTGTATGTACATTCATTGTTTTCTATACAAAGCTGTACCAATGTAACATTATTGAACGCTGCTGGAGAGCATGAGGGAGCTTCACAATAGTCAAAGAATATATGTTCGCCAGGCAGATACGCGCGTTCCGCTCTTTCCGTGTGCTGGTTATCGGCTCCCACTGCCGTATGTCAGTGTGCAAAAAACCTCACATTGTTTCCAACATCGAGATAAATGTTCAACAGCAAATTGGCAAAACACGGGAAACGCTACTCTAGTTTTACACACTAATGTAATTATCCGGTAGTCTATAGAAAACAGGATACGATAGCATTATGCTCGCCCTCGGATTGTGATGGTGTTTCCATTGTGTTATGTCGCAGTTTGTTTACTGATAATTTATTGATGACACGGGTTTGTTTTAATGACAATGAAGAAACTCCAAGATATCTGCTATAGATGAAGACCTTAGAACTTACACTTACAATTTGTTGAAAAGATCCATTTCCATTATTCATTTACTACAAAATGCACTGCTAGTTGTACTTGAATTGACTTAACATGCTAATATTGCATTGGCATTATAAACGATGCAATACACCACAATCTAGGCTTTATATTACAATTATAAGCAATTCCGTGGCTGAGTGGTTAGCGCAATGGACTTACATTCGTAAGTTCCAAATTCTATATCCGCTTGAGACAGCATGATGTCAAGTAGCAGTGACATCGGTTATACTTGAAAATGTACTATATTTTCAAATAAAAATAGTCTGGCATTGTTGCATCAATAAAAATTCACCAGTATTACCAAATTTGAAGTGAAAATTGGTCAAATTAATTTCAAGCAGTAAGATATAAATTTAAATCACCAAGAAATTGATTTGGTGCAAAATTATGGCACTGACAGAAGATCGAAAAATCGCAACACGAATACAAATTTTGCTGTGTGTTTTATATGCAAATATACTTTTTATGTACTATTCTCCATAAATAATAGAATAAAAACCGTATGAAATCTCTGTGTTATTTTAGATTGATTGCATACAAAGTGAATTGTATACACTATTTGTATATAGAAAATATTATTGCTTAAGAAAAACAAATGCATAGAACAACCAATTAAGTTAGTAGGCAATATTAAATAAATATGAAATAATAGAATAGTAATTAATTTCAATTATAGTAAATAAGGACAAAATTAAATACCGTTATGCTTATTATTATAAAATATTGTAAATATTATAAATTAAATTATTTACATATAGCACGATGAAACTAATAGTTTTCATACCTACAATCTCTTTGAAACAGCTTTTAGTTCAAGCTGTCTGAATAATATAGATTAAAAATAATTATTATTACTAGTAACAACTAATAACTTGCAATGAGTATGAATTTAAGCATGTCGCACTATTTCGTTGTTAGTGTAACATTTCATATAGGTTATCTAATTTTGACATATATAAATTGACCTAACAAAGCTAATATCGTTTTGACAATAATACGTTTTATTTAGAAACCGTATACAAGTACAGTTTACAGATTGGTATAATAAGAGACACAGCAGTAATAGAATAATATTATGTTTTTCTCTTGAGCGTAGTTGAGCAATATTTCATTCCCCTGAATTACTTTTATTTGCCGGAATATCTGGACATTGTCGTATATTTAATGGGACTTTTTACAAAACGGTACTGCCAACTTTCATAATGTATCATACATTCTACATTTTTCCAAACAAGAACAATGGCTTGGCTCTGTATGCTGGCTGGCTGCATAAAACGTTACGATTGAATTAATGTGCGAACACATACGAGGATACTCGTATACTGTTTTCTAGTGTAATAAATTAAAAAAGCAGCCTTCTCAAATTAAGTTTTATGTTGTTATTGTTTTATGTAATGCCAGAAAATGAAATGCAAGCTCCGCTGGAACACTGATAAACTTGTCACCGGGTAGTTTTACTAGATGCTTTTATGTAATATTATTTTCCTCTGAGAATGCCACTGTTATATAACTCGAACAAACCGAATGAGATGATTTTATAGTACTATGAAACTCGAAAAAAATTAGGTACATGATTGAAACAATCAATATATAATTCATCAAAACAACTTACAAAAAAACTGACCCCAAATACTTTACAATTAAATTCAATCAATATTTATCAATGAAAAAGAGGATTATAAAATTTATTGGGGCATGTTTTATATCATAATTACATGCAGCGGTCCAATTGTTATCGCTTCAAAATCAAATTCTGTTTGAACATAGCTTTTATGTAATAATTTATGCCTGCGAATAATTACACAGGGATAACATTAGCGTATAGTGGTGTCATAAATTTGATAATTATCGCGAAGTATCATGGCATTACAATATGATGCACATTTAATAACCGGTCGGTTTCAATAATCATATGAAGCACATGATTAATTAATTGTACTCATTTGTGGATTATTATTGATTAGAAATGGCAACAATAGTTGAACTATTTCAACAAAGCCATAAAATAACGATATAGGCTTTTCAACTTACTTTTATTAATAAGTCAGCTTAAATTTTCACGAATCAAATACGTGCAAATCCTATTATATCTACCTACTATAAAATAACTTACATTTTTATTTGTTGTAGTGCCCTGAAAATATTGATTTATATTTTTCAATATCAAAATTTGTTTGCAATTATTTTAACGGCCTTTAAAAAGTGAAGATGTCCTCATTTCTTGAATACCCACAATCTAGAAGACAGTAAACAGTAAATCACATTGCAATCACGATCATTAAAGCAATCTTTAGATTCGTGTCGTTCAGATTTAGATCAAGATTGCTTTTAATGTATTTAATAGAAATCAGGATATCACAACTGAGATTCTGCAGAAACATTCTGCATATCATAATATTGATAATTACGCGAAATCAGAAAAATTTTAATAAGTCTAAAGAATGAGTATGGTAATATACTGCTTTTACTCTATAGACCTCATTTTGGCATAAATGATCAGCAATAATAATAATAAATACTTCAAATTATGACTTTTGTACCAATGCTTGGTACAATTATGCAACAAATGTTCTTAAGTAGCATGCTTTGAACAATGCTCCTAACTCTTCGCCGACTGCAGTTGGAACTTGGGAAACCGAGTTGTATCTTGCAGAGAGCCTCGTCCTCCAGAGAAGAAGATATGCCGCTACCCATTCACATCGCTCAGGGACGGAGAGTGCTTAATTATGATACTAGATTCGCTGAAGTTATGTTTACCCACTTAATTAAAATCTCTAGGAAATCTCCATTATACAATCTAATTATTCGCGCACGGAGACTTGTATATTTTATTTCACTTGCCGCTTATGTAGTTTCGCTTAAAGTGTATGCAAACGGTCTTAAACTGAAACTTTAAAGAATTATACTATTTAATACAAAGCAAAGAAATTCTATTACTTTGAAGGATATTTGGCTAGAAATTTCATTTATGCTAAATAAGTTTATTGTGCATATTCTATTTTAATAATATATGTTGCATATTATAATAATAGTCTTTATTAAGATAATTTTGAGTAATTGTACAATTAGATTGTTAGTGAGCGTTGTTTTTTTCGGAAGAAAGTTTAGTTTCAGGATTCATGAAGAAGGCACAGATTGAGATGAATGATTTACCAAAATATTTTTTGAGATTGGGTGTAGATTTTTAGTTAAAAAAATTAAATTTAAAAAATTATAACTTTCAAAAAAACTTAAATAATATATGAGAGAGAGTTATACGTATAAATATATATATATATATATATATATATATATATATATATATATATATATATATAACAATTCCCTGCATAGAAAGTTCTTTCAATACATATCTATTTATTAAGAAAATAATTCAAATATTATTGTATTATATTTTCTCAGAAATCAATTAGATGATATATTATTGTTCAATTATTTTCTTATTTCAGTAAAAGAAGTATTTAAAGAAACTATTTCGAATTGGTTGTATAGCAAAAGAGAAGTCAAATAGATATGAAAATTAATATATATAAAATTAGAAAACTATAAACATATATGTAGCAGTAAATACTACAATAAAATCTGTCTCGGTTGTAATAATGTTTTTGATTGAATTTACTTGAAGATATATAGCAACAATGAACAATAAAATACAAAATTACGTTCCCTAAACAACACGACATTTTTAGATGTTTGATTTTTTTATTATAAGGATTCACGAGTGACTGTGAATTACGATTTTAGTTTTCATTAAACTTAAATTGCGGCGGTTGACCTTAACGTTTTTAAAATATATTGTCGTACAAGACGATACATACACGTTACAATATTATCTCGACCAATCACGATCAACTCGCATAGAGTGATCATATCGATATCCAATTATGAATCAGCAATAGTGGCGTAACGCATTTCCGTTGCATTTCTGCTGAGTTACTTCTTAGTCGCTCTTAAGGAAGTTTAACTTAAGAAACTTCATGAAAAACGTCGATTACATTCGACATTCAATTCCTCATACATCCCGAACGGTTAGAGAGTTATTCAGCCATGTATAACTATCAAACTAGATTTACTTAGCCCATATATAACTATGCGGCAAGTAATTATCTGCAAATACTTGAGCATCTATGTGTATTAAAGTGGTTATATGCAGGACTGTGTTATATAACGTATGTAGTGGAATTATTTCAAATATAACTCTATACATGTACATGGGGATACACATACGACAACTGCTTCTGAAATTCGCGTAATTGCATATCTGTCGCTCTGTGCTCTGTGCGGATGTGCACTATTGTACCAGCTACACGTTGTAGCAATGCGGTTAACGCGAACATTAATTTTCACTCAGTGGCGGTAGATAGTTTTGTAAAATACTAAAAGTTTTGCGACGGTCATGTTTATGTGCAGCCCGTGGGAATATATAATATCTCTGTCAGAAACTTTATCATTGCTAGCTAGTATTTCCACAATCCTGAAGTGGAAAAGAACTAGTGGATAAATCAAATTATTCTTGAGATTAGATTTTGAAATGTGCGTAACAATTGAATCAGGACTTTTTAAAGATATGAGTTATTCGTTCTAATTAACTTCCCGCAGAGTAAGTTATAGTAATCGCCGGAAATCAATAATATTTTTTTACGTTTCAGAGGTTTCTGGATGTTTTGGCGCACCTAAAAAGATAGATGTGTGTGTATGTATGTATGGATGCAATTGTTTGTCCGCGATTTCGGGCGCACTAATCAAGCGATTTGAATAATTCAAAAATCATTTGTTATCCCCTACTTTGAAGAGAAACATTCTGATCAATTTTTGGCAAAGAAAAGTCCAGCCGTTTATCAAGCGATTTAAATTACTCAAAGAATATTCTATTCCTACTTATAAGGAAACATTCTGATCAGTTTTTGGCAAAAAAAAGTCGTTTCTGAAATACCGAGCAGTGAGGTGAAGAAAATAGAAATTGAGTTTTGGAAAACATAGCATTCTTTTATTGATTATTTATTAAATGAAAAATTGTGTAAATTTTTATAATTTAATAACTTTGAAAAAAAATGTAAAGTTCTAAAGGTATATATTTAAATTAAATTTTATCATTTCTGGGAAAAATTGAGAATAAAGTAAATAGATTTAAAAAAAATAGCAGTTATTTGTTTATTATGAAAATTTTAATGTATGTATTTTAATTTACCTCAAAATAAAAAGACTCTTGTCTATAAAAAATTGCCCATTTTCACAACCAATAATTATTGTATTTGAATAATGAATAACTTATTAAGCTTGTGTTTTAATTATAAAAATATGAGATAATAAAAATGTCTTACTTTGTGTATATTTGTGATCAGAATCTCGTGAACATTTTTATTATCAAAAATATTTCCACGATGTTGTGTAAAAAGCAACTTTTTCAAACCTACAGTTTTATTTTTCCAACAATCTCATAGCATATTTTTATTTCTCTACGCAATGTTGAATGTTTATTTTACCGAGTACTTTGTTTGATTTTTCTTTGTGTACATTTTATTATGTTTTCCAGTTAAAATATTTGCTTGATATTTTTTGTTAAAATGAAAATGTTTCAAATTTTTAGTAAAAATAGATTGTGATTAATAAGCAATTAGCAAATAGCAAAATAGAGGGATAATTAAAAACAAATAATTTCTTTGAATTGTTGACGATGGAAATATTTGATCATGAATGATTTTGATAATTGAATGACCTAAATTTTATGTAAATATGAATTATTGGATCGTATATCGCAAATAAATCATTTATTGAACTGCACTAAGTAATCATATAAACATTAAGTTCTACCAGTACGTAAAAATTAATTGTCCATTTGATAAAAATTAAATGGAATTCTTCGCTAACTATATTATTTTACTTGTTTTGATTTATAAACGATAACATTGTAATATACTATAGAATTTTAAATAAACTATGATACATTCTAGAAGTAAATTTTATGAAAATATATAGTAATTTAATCATGAGGATGTTCTCAACGTCAAGCCAAAATGGGGTGGTAGTATATGACCTTAACTGTCTTGAATAAAAATAAAAAAAAATATTCACGTTGTTTGGAAATTGAGCTTTTAGGTGCAACATGGAGCCTTGGTAAAAATATGACCATTTTTCGGTTAAGTGGTTAATATTCAACAAATTTGTTCATTTAAACTTTGAAACCGTAACCGTGATTAAATTTCTAGAACCACAGTCGAAAATAAAAACACAATTGCGCTAAAATTTCAAGATTTTGACTTTAGAAAAATGGTAATAAACTAGTTTATTTAACAATATTGTTAAAAAAAATAAACAAAAGTTTGTATGTCGATCAACGTTTGAATTAGCACAAAACAAGAAACAAGAACATCACTCTGCAAAATATAGCGTGGACAATTAATTAAATTCTTTTTAATAATGCATTTCCCGGAACAATTAATTATGTCC
>NW_020538689.1:0-21640 GCF_003426905.1 Ctenocephalides felis
CATTGTAGTATTTTTACAAACATTGTAGTAATTTTACACCCATTGTAGTATATTTTACACCCATTGTAGTATTGTTTACAAACATTGTAGTAATCTTACACCCATTGTAGTATTTTTACACCCATTGTAGTATTTTACAAACATTGTAGTAATTTTACACCCATTGTAGTATTTTTACAAACATTGTAGTAATTTTACACCCATTGTAGTATTTTTACACCCATTGTAGTATTGTTTACAAACATTGTAGTAATTTTACACCCATTGTAGTATTTTTACAAACATTGTAGTATTTTTACACCATTGTAGTATTGTTTACAAACATTGTAGTAATTTTACACCCATTGTAGTAATTTTACACCCATTGTAGTATTTTTACAAACATTGTAGTATTTACACCCATTGTAGTATTTTTATAAACATTGTAGTATTTTTACACCCATTGGACTTATGTACATCAAATTATCAGATATTTTATAGAGATTTTAATACTGTGTACATATTTTTGTGTAATTTTTTTTTGGGTTCAGTACCAAGATTTTAATTTCAGTATGGAAAGTTCTAGCAATTTGAATTAAGGCACGATGCCATGCACCCCACTAGTTAATAGAAATGTTTAAAAGATAAATTTGGTTATAATTCTTCTCCCCTAGAACCCGGTTATATAATATATTTCAGAATTCAGGCGGCACCCTGAATCATATTGGTAGAGTGGCTCGGCACACCACAGTTAAAAGCTTGCCGACCCCTGATTTAAAACATAGAAACGATATGTAAATGTTTAGATAAAGTTTACACTTGCCAAATCAAAATTTCAAAATTGTATTGATATTTCTTATTAAGCTAGATACAAATTACCAACAAAAAAATATAAAGCTGCAGCTTTTTGTTAAAATATATTCAACCTTAATTCAAACAATATATACAAAAATTGAATAATCTGCTTGTTCACATAATTTGGATAAAAGTTTAAGACATTGCATATACATTTTATAAAATAAAATGATTTCAAATAAGAAAATGAATTGATATCTACAAGTTGCTTGAAGGATTATAATTAATTTATTATAGAACATTCTAAATTTTAACTAAATATTTATATTTTACACGAAGCTTTAAGATTAACATTTTGCTGATTAAATTTCTCCATGCGTTGTTCAATTTCAGGTCTGAAATGACGAATTAACCTTGTACGGGCCAAGCTGCACCATCACCTAAAGCACAAATTGTATGACCTGGAAACAAAATTATACCATAAAACATAGCAATTTATACTGCCAAGTAAGAAAGAAAAATATTGCAATGAATTATTTGATTCTTACCTTCAATTTGTTTACTAATTTCCCATAACATGTCAATTTCATCAGGTCGTGCTGCATTACCGTCTACAAATCTGTACATTATCTTGTTCATCCATGATATACCCTCTCTAAAATATTAAATCACAAATATTTGAAACAAACTGATTCACAAATACTTAGAACAAATCTTAACACTTTATTTTCAAAAACTTTAAAAGAGTTTATAAAAATTACACGTCTCAGGGCCGGGTATTTCGACCCGCTAGAGAGCACATATTACTTATACATTTTGTCCGCTATACATATTAGGTTTGGTCTGTCAGAATACCCGATAATACAGAGTTGTATTAATCCAAAAATTAACATGTACTTTCCACCATTAAAAAATCAAAAACGTGATAAAGTAACAACTGCTGATAATACGTAAATACCGTTCAATGTTTTAGTAACAATTTTGAAGTTCTTTTGAGCATATATAAAATGCCCACACACCCAATATATTTAAAAAATAATAAATATGATATCTTCATACCTGCAAGGAGTGCATTGTCCACAAGATTCATGCTTGTAGAACATTATCAAGCGTGCAATAGCTTTAATAATATCAGTCTGCTTATTCATCACTATTATAGCAGCTGTACCTAATGAAGTTTGGCATGCAACAAGCCCATCAAAGTCCATTATTGCTTCTTCACACACCCTGCAATAAAATATTATTTATCATCCTTTTTAATTAGGCTTAGTTTGGTTATTTATAAATCATACTTTTTAGGAATAAGAGGTGTTGAAGATCCTCCTGGAATAATAGCCAGCAAATTATCCCAACCACCTTGCACACCACCAGCATGTAATTCAATGAGCTCCTTTAAAGGAATGCTCATTTCTTCTTCTACTGTGCAAGGGTTGTTGACATGACCAGATATATTAAATAATTTAGTGCCAGAATTACGTGTTCTGCCAAAGCTTGCAAACCAATTTCCACCACGTCTACAAATTGTCTGTGTAGATAAAATATAACTATATAAATAAATAAATGTATATATTTATAAATAAAATAATATGGATTATAAATTTATAATCTATAAATTCGATCAGCGAAATAAAAACTCACTGGAGCAACTGCAACAGTTTCAACATTTGTTACAGTAGTTGGGCATCCAAAAACACCAACATCAGCTGGAAAAGGTGGCTTCAATCTCGGCTTTCCTTGTTTGCCTTCAATGGATTCAATTAAAGCAGTTTCTTCTCCGCAAATATAAGCACCAGCACCGCGATGCATAAATACATCAAAATCATATCCTGAATTACATGCATTCTTTCCAAGTAAACCAGCTTGATAAGCCTGAATAAAATAAATATAAATGAATAAGTTTATAAAATATATTTTTTATAGTTATTTATTTCTCTTGACTATTTTTGTATAATAATTATTTAGAAATAATATATAGACATTACTCACTTCTGCTATGGCAACTTGCATATTTGATGCTTCATTATAAAATTCTCCTCTAATGTAAATGTAGGCAGCTCGAGCGCCCATTGCTCTTCCTGCAATTAAGCAGCCCTCCACCTAAAAATTCATATTTAAGTATTGGAAGTACAAGATAAAAACATTATTAAGACTAAAATGTAAAAAAAATACCAATTTATGAGGGTCATGTCGCATTATTTCACGATCTTTACATGTTCCTGGCTCTCCTTCATCAGCATTAACCACAAGGTATTTTGGCCTTCCATCTCCTGGTTTGTTCATGAAAGACCATTTCAAACCTGAAGGAAAACCAGCACCTCCACGACCTCTGAGTCCAGAAGTTTTAATTTCATCTAAAAGGAAATCATATTTAAAATTATATTTGTTATTGTTATTGAAGTATTGATTTGAGATTATATGTAAACTATAAAAATAAACAAATCAGACTTCATTATAATCTGCAAATTTAATAATATAGAATTTAATATTAATAATATAAATATAACTCACTTATGATCCAATCAGCTCCCTTAAGAATGATTTCTTTAGTTTTATACCAATCTCCTCTTTTCAAAGATCCTTTCAATCTCCAATCGTGACGTCCATAAAGATTTGTAAAAATTCTGTCTTCATCTTTAAGAGGACCAAATTTAGTACGTGTTTGTGGAGGTGGAGTGCCTGGTGGTGGTGGTCCACCGCTGTTATGTCTAATTGTAAAAACTGGGCTAATTATGCCTGAAAAAAACCATTGAAAAAAATTGAGGTTAAAAATAAAAAAATCTACTAAAAAACTAATAACGTGTAGAATATATCTTATAATAGTATAAGACTTAGGGGAGAATTCAGATCATTAATTGTCAAGAAAATATAGCAAATAACAATATAAATATGTAGGTTAGATAATATTATATAATATGTCATAATTGATTATAACTAAAACAAGCTTAAACATATACAGAATTAAGACGGGCAACTTATTCCATTTTATAAATATGTTAGTTTAGGCTTATATACCCAATTGTGTTTTAGCCAAATTAACACGAAATAATACTCCAGCCATTTTTGACGGCTAATGAACTGTCACACACCGTCTCACTGTCACCAGCCAACATTTATCACAACACTATTTCTTTTCTATCTAACTTCAGTACGGTCATAGGTTACTCAGTTAAAATAATAAAAGCGCGATTTATGAATTATGGTATTGATTTTAGTTATTTATCTACCTACTTTAGTTACGATCTTATGCTTATTTATACATATTTTAGTCTTATTTATCCATGATTACGACATCAACGTCTCTTGAACTTCAGCTAAACATATTTGAAAAATCTTTTTTGATAAACATTTCGCTTTTGGCTTTTTGCTAATTTCTAATAAGTTAAAGATTCTAATTTGGTAACTCATTTCTGAATAAACTAAAACAAAATGCTAACATTATAAAAATATGTATTATTTGTTAAATATGAAATTGATATAACATATTTTAATAATCAATCAACTCACAACAAACATCCTCCTTTTCGCATTTCATTTTACATATAAAAAAAATATTTACATGTACTTAATTTTTATAAATATACAAAAAATATATACAAACATAAATTTATGATACAAGTCCAGGAGCAAATACTTTTACAAATCTATCATGTAGTTTGTAATGATAAAGACTTTGTTTATTCCACAAATTTTCTTTGGTCTGAGCATTCATTTCAGATATTTCCATTTTTCCTGAAACATTACTGCTGAATCCAGTTTTCAATGGACTTATACAAACATGAGTATTTGATGAATGTTGAACTAAATTAGCTACGACTAAGTCATACTCTGATGAAACATGTACATTTAAAATGGCATAATTACCAGGATTACTGTAGATTAAACTCTTAACTTGTTTAATCAACATTAAAATTTCTGAAAGTGTAAATTCCATTTCAAACAAATGGCTTAAATCATCTATTATTAGCAATACATGTTTATCAGATTTAAGCATTTCTTCTACATTATCTTCGATTTCTTTTAATAAAACTTTTTTTAAATTCTCATAGCTAGAGTCTTTTAATACTAATTTCATTGCCTCAATTGTTTTGATTGCCCCTTTTTCTTTAAGAGCATTCAAGTTATAACCTAATTTCATTCCAACATTATGGTAATGATGAAACGTATTATGCAAGGTAACAAAGCAAACATTGTACTCGGCCTGAACATATTTTGATAATAAGCAGCTAATAATGAAGTGTGCATCAGAGCCATGTTCTTCTCGGATACCAATGAGACCACCTTTTGGAGAAGATATATCTAAACCAATCGCAGACAAAACTTCTGCAGCCATTTTATACCTTGAAATGAATTATTATCAATTATAAATGATTGTTAATAGTTAAATTGATAATAATTTTAAGAGTAAGAGTAAAGTAAATATTTTGTATATGTAATAAAAAGAAAACAATGTTATAGATTTTCAATGGTAGTTTTCATTAATTGCTCATAAATATGCTCATAAAGAGAATCTAATTAGAGTTTATCCCAAATATTTTTGGGAATATTAAATAAAATCAATATTTATTTCCACGTCCAGTCCGATTTGCAATTAACTTG
Source organism: Ctenocephalides felis (assembly GCF_003426905.1). Lineage (NCBI taxonomy): Eukaryota > Metazoa > Arthropoda > Insecta > Siphonaptera > Pulicidae > Ctenocephalides > Ctenocephalides felis. Next base: position 5,371 of record NW_020538689.1, read on the forward strand.
TTTGAGAATGACGAAACATGTAATATAGATAATGTAGAGGTCATTTTGTACGCCTTTCTATCATATCCATTGAACCAATCCAATGGGATTCTCACGTTCAATATGAATGTCATAGACCATACACGTCACACTGGCATAATTAATACATAACAAAGTCACAATGGCAACTGATATCATAATAAAACGTTGAATAATCGCAGTAAGTCTCCTTTAATAAGTCAATGGATTAACGAAAATTATTATATATTGATGTATCCATTACAGAAAAGCAAGGTTAAGATGTGTTTGCACAACATGTTAGAACAATTTTAAACATAATTTGTGCAAACAATACAATAGATTTAAACTGAAATAAATTGTTTATTCAATTCACGACATTTCCATAATTGATATAACTCACCTTATTAGATAACACAGAAATTTAAATTCGCAAATGACTAGGGCTATTCAGTTCGCTCTCGCAGTAACTACGAGCACGTTTTTAAATAGTTAATACACCGACCGCAAGGTGTTAATTTTATTTGAACATTAATTTTAAATATAATAAGATTTCGACATAGAAATTATTAAAAAAAAATATTAAGAATAAAGAACAAAGCAATGAAAAAATAAACTTTTTTTTTATATTGAATATTTTCAGTCTATTATTGAAAAAAATATTTTTTTTTTTTATATTTACACAAATATCTATTATTATTTTTATTATGTAAAAAATATTGATTCAAGTGTTGTGATATAATAGGTGGCAATGTCAGGGTTACAAAGTAAAAAGAAATCTTATTGGTACTTCGGAGGATTAGCATCTGCTGGAGCAGCATGCGTAACACATCCTTTAGATCTTATTAAAGTTCAACTTCAAACTCAGCAAAAGGGAAAAATATCAATAGGTCAACTCGTAGTAAACATATTTAAAAATCAAGGTATTGCATAATGATAAAATTACATGATTGATGTTCTAAAAATAATGTTCATATATGAAAATTTTGTGTTTATATATATATATATATATATATATATATATATATATGTGTGTGTGTGTATGTATGATTTTAATTGAAACATTTTCTGAACAAAACTTCCTTTTTTCCTCGATGAGTTATTTATTTAAATTTTAAATATTTCATTCTGTTTCGGAGATTATAGGCTATTGTATCATTTTCTATAATTATTGATAACAAAAATAAAAATTATATATTTATACACTTTTTTAATCATTTCAAAATTGCAAAAATCAATAGTATTATTAAATACTCTTCATTATTATAGCTTGACTTATTTTTGAATATCATTTTTGGAAAATGTGCGCTCAGATAATTGTTGATTGTTTTTAAAAAATATTGGGTTACAAAGGAAAAGAGTGAATTCTTTCGGTTTTGAAATAATTAGAAAAGTGTTGAAATATATAATATATATTTTTTATTTTGTTTGTTCCTGAAGCATAGTCTCGAAAACCTAGTATAATATAATTAAAATAAAGTTAATTTTTCAAACAAAAAAAGCTTTTGTTCAGAATATATATATATATATATATATATATATATATATATGAAAAACTTAATACTTCAACTCACAATCTGTAATAATGATGTCCAGCGATTAATTAAAATTTGAAATTTGCTTCATATTAAATTCAAATATGTTTTATAGCATGCAATAGAAAATAACCAATAATTTCTCCAGGAATCACAGCGTTTTATGCCGGTCTGTCAGCTTCGTTATGTCGTCAACTAACTTATTCAACAACTCGATTTGGAGTATATGAAGTTGCCAAACAAGCAATAGAGAAATCCAATGGCCCAGCACCTGGATTTGTGACTTTGATAGCCTTAGCCAGTGCTTCAGGTGCAGCAGGGGGGTTTGTTGGCACACCTGCTGATATGGTGAACGTGAGAATGCAAAATGATGGAAAATTGGCCCCTGAATTGCGAAGAAAGTAATAACGATAGTGTGAAGACATTATGTTGTTTTCCTAGCAACAACACTTTTCTTAACAAAATTAAAGCTTTTGCAAATTATGAAGACTGACACAGATCTTATTATGATTTTAGCTATCGAAATGTGTTCCATGGGCTCTATAGGGTATTTGTAGAAGAAGGTGTACGAGGTCTCTTTTCAGGAGCATCCACTGCTACTGCAAGAGCGATTCTGATGACTGTGGGCCAAATTGCATTTTATGATGCCGTCAAAGGTCAATTACTTAAGTACAACTTTAAAGATAATACATCCACTCATTTTCTTGCCAGTTTGACCGCAGTAAGTACGAGAATGTAACTAATCTATATAGAAATGATCTTAGCATTTTTATTATCAACTCTATAGGGCGCCATCGCCACAACTATGACTCAGCCATTAGATGTAATAAAAACAAGGTCTATGAATGCAAAGCCTGGTGAGTTTAAAAATGTATTGGAGATTATTTATTATACAGCTAAACTAGGACCAATGGGCTTTTTCAAAGGATACATTCCAGCATTTGTGAGGCTGGGACCTCACACTATTTTAACATTTATATTTTTAGAGCAGTTGCGAATGAATTTTGGATTTGTACCAAAATCATGAGATATATAATAATAATGCTTTAAAATGATATTAAAATAATCATGTCAGGTAAAAACAATGCCTAAATTTATCAAAATGGGAACAAGGTAAATAGGATATAATAATATGAATATAAACTGATGCATTAACATACATTCCATAAACTATATTTAGAAAAATATATAATAAATGAGTTTGTTTTAAATAAAAGAAACTGTTTATATTAATAAGAGCAACAAGTGTGATAAAAATGATCGTAATGCTCAGTACTAATTACTCTCATTAATCGCAGTTCACAATATTCATAAAATAAACTCATTTCCTTCTCTATATTTTTTTATAATATTGAATAGATTTTATAAATATAAATTATTAAATAGATAAATGTACAAATGACAAAGTGCAAAATGAAACAAACCATTCCACAGAGAGAATACTCGCCACAATTTTAATATATAAATTTTAATATATGTACTTATGTTAGATGTTTTACTGTTTATAAAGACAAAAAAATCCTCGATATTAATATAATGTTAAGACATCATATTATGTATATAAAAATTATATATAACTTGTTACAAAAAATAAATGCGTTAAGAGAATGAAAGGGTTTGTAAATATTGATAAGTATTTTGAACAGACTTCCAGGTTCGTCCAAGTTTAAAAAAAGTTATATTTGGTTTAACATAATCACAAATAAAAATATTATCAAATCAGATATTAAAATCAGAACTGAGTTCTGATTAAACTGAAATTAAACTAAAATATTTAAAATAAATTAACTCTCACCTTCAATAATTTGCTACCTAATTAAGAAACCACCTTAAGAACTTTAACCTGTCCTGATAAAGATATTTTTATATTTGCGGGAGCTTGAATCCAAGGCTCGCCGTCTATTTGAACAGGTGTCGGTTTAAGTAGCCTCACCTAAAAAACAATAATAAAAGATTGAGCTACATGTTTTAGAAGTCCTCTTTATTTAAATATTATACCTCAATCACACGTGCTTGGCCTATCCTTAATGGCTGAGATAGTCCAACTTGTAATTGAGCGATATGGAATGATGAAGTTATTCCCAAAACTTCGATAATACCATCACTTGGGCTTTGCACTGTACCATCAGCATCGCCCATATCTTAATAAGAATTTATATTGAAATTTATGCATTTTTAAAAATTATATAAGAAAGAGTGAAAAAAAATTAATTTTGTGGTTAGGAATATTATCACATGCTATATGTGGCTTCACTAATTAAAAAGTAAACAAAGTCAACTTGGACAGTAACAAATATCTATGGAATAGATTAGTTTCATAAAATATTTAAATCTTTTTAATACACATGGAAGTTTATAACATCTATAGATAAATATTTATTATGTTAGTACAAGGGATATTAATATAAAGGTTAATTAAAAAGATAAAGCATTACAATTAATTTCTATAAGATTTATTGATATAATTACCCCATAATTTTACCCCAGCGCCCCAGCATTTGATATTCAATAGCACAATGCTTTCTACTGGTGGTAAATTTATAACTCGACCATCCAAAATTAATTCTAATTTTTGCTCCAATCCTTTATTTGTGGGTGCAACAACTTGTTGAGTTCCATAACACAAATAAAGAAACTGTAATAATTAAAAATAAGTATTGTTTAACTATATACAAGTATAAAATTATGTATGCATATACCTTGTTAATTAATCTACTACTCATCAAATAGAATTTACTTTCACGTGCTTTATGAAATCCTAATGTCACTTCTGCATCAACACCAATACTTAAATAATTATATAAAACTTTGGTCTGTGTATAGAGTGTTGATGTAAGCCTGGTGCATTTTGCTATTTCTACATCCCACCTACAAATTAAAAGAATGTTGAAATATTAAAAGTTGAAGCTTTAATATTATTGAATTACCTGTCCAGATTAATTGTATCGGCGGATTGTATCTTTTGCAATATTATTTCTGGTTGAATAATATCTGGAGGTTCTGCACCCCAACCCAAAGATCGAGACAAATCATTTCCCGTACCAAGTGGAAATATTGATACTAAAGGTTCTGGTTTAAGTTTCATTTCTCGAATAGTATTCAGAACCCAAGCAACAGTTCCATCACCACCTTTCATAAATAAAAATCATGATTAGTTTTTTTGTTAGAACCACAATTTCATAATTATATTGAAAAAACTCTACCTGCTATAAGGATTCGGCACACATTTGGAGCAACTAATTTGACCCAATGCAAAGCTTGAGCTGGTGTTCGATTTTTTCCTATAATCATAACTTGAATAGGATTCAGAATAAATCTAAATAATGATAAAATTTCTTCAGCATCACTACTTCCTGATTTTTTGTTAGCTTTTCATTTTAAAAAATTAAAATCAGTTACTGTAAGTTTACTTTTAATTAAATGAATGCTTCATTGTCAAAGTTACCAATTATTATCAATGGACTCCAACCAGGCCATTCAGGTGGATTCACAGAAATAATTGTTTGTTTCCTTCTCATGCGAGTTCTGATTTTTGTAGGTTTAATACTGGTTGGTGGTACTATCATCAAGCGATAAGGACCGAGATCACATGTCTATTAAAAACGTAATTTTTATCCAATTTAATTAAATCCTTAAGAAATATCCAATTTCTTAAGAAATATGTGCATTTATTAATAATAGACTTACTTCAGGAATTCTTGATAAACATGTGCCATGAATATTCCTATGACACCAGCAACAATGAAAATCTCCTTTCCAAGGATCTGTAAATTCATTATTACAGATTGCACACTCTTCTGTTCCATCGACCGATGCAATTGTGCCTAATGTTAGAAATATAAAGTATAATTTCAAGTCCTGTTTTTGAAGATGAAGGAATGAAATGAATATAATTACCTTTAATCCAATGATGTCTTAAAGTTTTAGTCTGAGTTATTGCTTTACATTTAATATCGTTATCTGCTTTTTAATGCAAGGTTTATCAGCACAGACTCCACAACAATCACAATAAAAACTTGAAGTAGTTACAAGCAAGGAATCACAAACAGCGCAAAAACGAGCCTGAAATATAAACTCAATATTAATAATAATCCAAATTTAGTTACAAAATAAATTGTTCTGCATTAAAAGGATATTACATGTGTTTTATATGTCGCGGGAACCCACTGTTGCCAGTTATGATTTTTATCAAAATCTCTAATTGGAACAGGTCCTTCATCTAGGAAAAGTTTTATAAAATTCACTACAATAAATAATATTAATAATCCCACTATTAACGGCCAATTAATACAGCAACTTAGAAACCATAAGAAATCCATCTTAACAATTTATTGATTATTTAAGGCATTATAATAGAATTAATCAAGGTTGCAAATTATTGATCTTGGTAATAAAGCTTTTAAAAAAGACATGTTTTAGTGACATTCATATAACACGTCAATCGCTTTTTGCGTACATCATTCTGAAGAATTGTTTATAAACAAACGACGTCATCTTGAAACTGTCACAAAATGTCAAAGCGAAAGTTTGGTACATTTTTCCATAGATAAAAGAAGAGTATATAGATCGCTCTCTCGGGCCATATTTCGTTGCCACATTCCTGTGTTAGTTGAAGCCCCGCGCTACAGATGGCACTAGTCGCCTGAACGGGTGCGTATAAAAAATACTATAGAAATGAACCAAAATTATATGGACCGTTTTAATTCAAAATTTAAAAAAAGAAAAATTGAAAAAAAAAAAAATTTTGAAGCATTTATTTTTCACAAAAACATTCTACATTATATCTACATAGTTCTCTTTATAAACAAAGCACACATAGCATAAAAATGTACATAAATATACACATTATCCACAATGTATATATATATATATATATATATATATATATATATATATAACATTATATATGATTATAATAGATGGTAGTAAGCTGTAAAAACTATGTGCGAAAAGCATAAAAATGTACTTAAATGTACACGCTATCCACAATGTATATATATATATATACAAATATATATATATATATATATATATATATACATATATATATATATATACATATATATATATATGTGTGTGTGTAATATCATTTTAGCATATCAGCCTTTCAAGCTGAGCACAAAAAGAATAGAAATGTACATGAATGTATATATTATTTATATATATACATATACATATATAACCACAATTCTTTGATTGATATTGATTCAGATCAATATATAACCAATATATATATATATATATATATATATTTACATATATATTTATTTTGATTAACATTAAGTTACATAATATCTATGATGTACAGTCTCTATTTGGGAATCTTTTCTGCGCTATTGTTAATGTGCATTCAAATGTTTGTTCAAAATGTCATTATTATCATTGTCTTAAAGAAAAACAACAATCATTGATATTATTATAACAGTACTTAATAGTTTTCTTATAGCATCTACAATAAGACATTTTAGAGTAAAGCTATTGACATCTCTTTCAGAATAGTCAAATGCAATAAGCAAGTGCACATTAAGGGTGTTTTATCCCTTTGCTTTTTAGAATTTTATCATTAATCATGATTATACTTTGCCTGTCATTTGACAGTTCCTGAAAATCTATACAATGTGATTCCCTTTATCATCATTAAACAACACAGATAATAATATTTCTTGTAATATCAAAATGAAATTATTAATACTTAAAAACTTTTCCTGTGACATAGCCAAACCTAAATTAACCTTTGCACTAGCTAGAATTTCACCATTTATTGAGAATTTCCTTTCACTTACGATTATATCATTAGTGTTTTTAGTATGTTCTCCAAACTGACTTAATATATAATTACGAGTCGTACTGTTCAATATTAGTGGGAGATCAGCAAAGATTTCAGCACATTTCAGACTTCATTCTTATTGTTTTTTCCTGTGTATTCATTCATCTCATATCAATACTTGTACACTTGTGAATGTGTTTAGTAAACCGTCTAAACATTTTACATTTGAACGTATTTTCCTTTTATACTGCTGAAAAAATCGATGTAGAATTATTAGTTATGATCCTACATTATTAGAACAAGATTAATTTATATTTAGTTATTTAATAACATACCTTTCAGAGAGCTGACAGGAATTCTCTCTGTCTATTTATAACCTTAAAATTTCTAGTATTGATATAGTTAAATGTCTCAATTATTTCTGAATTATTAAACTGTAATGAAAAATCATATCAGAATAGTACAATCAAATGAAAGTAATTCGAAGTATGCATATTAATAAAAGTACTCACTTAGATTGAAAGCCGGCAAATATTATTACTTATTTTACTTTTACTTCGTCGTTTCTCGCTGGAACTACATAATACATGCATTTTTCTTGGTATTTCTTCTTCGTTAAACAATGCACTTCGACAGCTTATTTGTTTTTTACTCTAACAAGCATTTATTATATTGTCTAGGTTATCTCTCCATGAAAATTTATTACAATGGACGCCATGTTTAATTTAAGTATCTGTCATATGTCAAATTCGATTTCAAAGTGAAAAAAAAATAAAAAAAAAAAAACAAGCGCGACCGGCGGCAGGGGCTCTAACTAAACTCGGGTTACAGACGTTTGTTCCGAGATTACCGGCCATGCATTTTTCTATGAAAAAAAAAAACAGAATCTGCAAGATATTGAAATTTTTTTTATATTATATTTTAGTAATATATTATAAATAGATAATATTAATTCGATTCATTGTTTCATCATCATCCGTTAATAACAAACAACAAGTTCCTGTTGGCCTTATTAAGTCCGCCATTTAAGAATGTCTATAAAACATATATTGTTGTGTCTATGTTGTTGATCATATTTTGACATATCGCTGAACGATTTGACAATTGTATCAAAAGAATGCCCCAGGATTCAAAAAGAATGAATCGAAAAGGCTGTTTGGTATTAAACTTACATTATTAAAATTATTTGAAATATATTATTATATTAATATATCATAACTAATCCGTCTAATCCCTATCTTAGACCCCCCTGTCTCCAGGACCTGTTGTGGACATAAGTGACGATGAATTAGTTACTATATCTGTCAGAGACCTCAATAGACAATTAAAATTGAGAGGCTTATCCCGCGAAGATATAGTTCGCATGAAACAACGCCGAAGAACCTTAAGAATCGAGGTTATGCAGCTAGTTGTCGCATAAAAAGGATTGAGCAAAAAGATGAATTGGAGACCGAGAAGTCACAAGTATATTCCAGATTGATCTCTAATCAATCAGCACAATTGATTCTAAATTATTCAATTTGTTATTTTGCTTTCAGGAATGGAGAGACATGGAATTGATGCAAGAAGATAATGCGAGAATCATGGAGGAAATCATGGCTTGGAGAGGAAAATATGATGCTTTGAAAAAATTTGCAGCTTCAAAGAAGATTCCATTGCCACCTGAATTAGAACATCTCTAGAATAATTATGAATTAAGATAATTGTTGTATATGAAAGTGCTGTGAAGGATTTACTTTCAGATTTGAAATACTAGATAAATGCTACCTGCGCAACACATATTGTTGCATAGTAATTAAAACAAAGTTAAAACAAAATTCATTTAAAATTAAATATGAGTTCTGTCCACTTGTAGTAAATTCTTTTTATATTCAAATTCAAGCTTATACAAAATATTTAACCCTTTTACTATGAGAGTGTTTTCCATAGAAATTACACTCCTGTATAAAGGTTTTAAGACTTTTCTTTGAAATTATTCTTATTGTAAGTATAATAGAAGAAATTATTCTATTGTAAGAAGGTTTGGAATACTGTGGTGTTTGTAATATTTTTCTAAGAATTATTTATAATTTGTAACTTAATGATAAAATGAAATAAATATATCTATATAATTATTTAATTATTATATTATTGAATATACTTTGTTTAGTTTGTTGCAAATCTTGAGTAACCAATTGAAATAATGCTTATAAAATATTTATGATAGACAAAGAAAATATATACAGTTCAAATTTGGAAGCTTATCAACAATTGATTCTGCATAAATAGCAAAAGCGCTAATAAAATAATAAGCTTTGAATTAATGTAGAAAAGGCATTCAATGAGTTTAAGGAAACTAAAATGAATTTTATCTTGGATATTTGAACACACTGCACATTCCCAAAAATTATTAATGTTACAAATCTTTGAAGACTAATGTTTGTCTCATAATCATTATAATGTATAAATCATTTCTATTTAAGAATGGCCACAAATTCTACAAGAATTATATGATTATAAATATAATACAATCATATTTAAATAATAATTATTTATACATTACACTGATTTGAGACAAACTTACTCTCAAAAGTTTGTAAATTTAATATATTTTTTAATAAATTGTGATAAAAAGACTGTGTTCATATTTCCAAGATAATATTCATCCCATATGGACACGGGGTATTCTAATATTGTCTGGGATTCATTTCATTCATCATATCGTTTTGATAAAATTAGCATAATTATTATTGCTATTGTAATTCAGGGGAAGTACCGAACTTAATAGGATACTGAAATGGTAAGATCCGGTTCCTTAACTGTGGTTCCGGTCAATTAAATTTTTCAAATTGATAATAACTACAAGATGGCGCAATCACCATGTTGTATCATTGACGTCAACGAATGTCAATGTCAAACTCACGCGTGATTTTCAATATTTTTAAGCGATAAATTATTCAATATTATATATAATACAGAAATATGCCCATAAGATGATGAAGATTCAAAGATTTATACTAAGCACTAATTTTAGAATATTTATAGGTAATAAACGTAAAGTAATACACTTTATTTTATATTTATGCTAATATCAATAACCCTTATTTCAGGCCCTTGTAAATGTTTTAAGCGAACATTTTCCTTACATGATTTATCATCCGAACATAAGGAATTACAGAAATTATGTCGCACCTTTGCAGAAAAAATCTGAAGCCTATAGCTGGAGATCTAGATAGAAATAACAAGTTTGTATACAATTATTGTTAATATGTATTTTATATTAAATAACATAATAGATTTCCAACAGAACAAATTCAGCACCTTGGAAAATTGGGGCTTATGGCAATAAACGTAGATCCAGACTATGGAGGTTCAGGTTTAGACACCTTGTCTATTTCATTAGCTGTTGAAGAAATTGCAAGAGGATGCGGAGGAACTGGTAATGATAATAACCTAATACTAATAAATAATGTAATACATTGATATTGATTGTGTTGACTTACACTATAGTGCTTTTTAAGCTTATATCGATATATAAACTGAAACATTACAAGATCAATGTTCCAATGATATAAATCTCGGCTAATTTTCATTATCATAATATTGATATAAATACTTAAGGTGCAATAGTTTCAATCCACAATTGTTTGTACGCCTGTCTCTTGAATAGACTCGGGACCACAAAACAGAAAGAACAATTTCTACGACCTTGTACAAGTGGAAATATAGGTGCTTTTGCTCTGAGTGAATCAGGTATAATAATAATGTTCAATATAAATATCTAAATATTTCTAATAAAATATATCAAATGTTATTTAAGAGGCTGGCAGTGATGTAGCAGCCCTATCAACTACAGCAACAAAGGATGGAGACCATTGGCTTTTAAATGGAATGAAAGTAAGTATTCAATGAAAATATTAATTTAAATTATATTATATTATTAATACAATAACATGCTATATTGATTAGGCATGGGTGACTTCAGCATATGAAGCTAAGGCTGCAGTGATATTTGCCACAGTTGACAAAACTTTACAACATAAAGGCATCACGGGTAAAATAGAAGTAAACAATTAAATAAACACAATAATTACTTTACTTACTAACAAATAATAAATACAATAATTACGTTTTACTTTAATAACTATATTATCCATATGAAAATAGAATCACTTATAATAAAAAGAGGACTCTGCTTACGAGTTCAACTGAATAGTGAGTTGGAAAGAGAAGCCTGCAAATGAGCTAACTTTAAAACTATAAAACAAAAATAGAACATTACCAACGAGCATTCATTCACTTTTTTCGTTGAAATATGCTCTTTTTTCAAAATAATTTTTTGTCTTAACCATAAAGGGAAATCGAGAAAAACTTGGTTACATTTCGAGAAAAAATCGAGAAAAATATTAAAAGGTGCATATATTAGTAGTATTCTTATCCCTTATCGCCTTGAGAGATGATAAAAATATAGGTCGTCGAATTTATAATTCTATATAATTTAATAATAAAGCATTCCTGGTCCCAATGGACGCCGAGGGGCTTTGCGTTCTTCGGAAAGAAGTAAAGCTAGGAATAAAGGCAAGTAGCACATGCAGCTTAAGCCTGGAAAATGTGCGCGTACCGGACTGGTGTGTGATAGGCGAGCCCATGTCAGGATTTCGCATGGCTATGGAGCAACTTGATTTGGCACGAATTGGAATCGCATCGCAGCATTAGGTATTTAGAAAATAAATTTATTTTCTTAACTGATATGACAAGAAATCAGACCGAAGAATTTCTTATTTAGGGTAATATTTCAATTATTTATCCAGGATGACGATTTTTTTAAATCTCTTCCTTCTTCTTTAAGGTATAGCACGAGCTTCTTTGGATTCAGCAGTTGAATACGCCTCAAAACGAAAAGCATTTGGAACTTATTTGATAGACATGCCTGCCGTAAAAGTGATTTTTTTTTTAATTTAATTACATTTATATATTTTCATATTAATAATGCCAATTAAACATATTTTATTGCGCAGGGACACATAGCAGATGTAGCTTTACGACACGAGTCAGCACGGTTGCTAACTTGGAAAGCAGCCTCTATGAAGGATGCATGCGAACGGTAACTTCACTAAAACATAATCCAATTTAATATGTTTTATGAATCTTCTAATATTTTTCTTCTAGAACAACAAAATACAGTTCTATGGCTAAAATCGCAGCTAGCCAATGCGCGACATTCGCAGCACATACTGCTATGCAAATAATGGGCGGGATGGGATATGTGAACGATATGCCAGCTGAAAGGCACTATAGGTAAAAAAAATGGCTTAAGTTAAATATAATTATTAGATTTTCATTTATATTCTATTCACAATCCATTTTATTTGCAGAGATGCACGAATCACTGAAATTTACGGTGGGGTTACGGATATCCAGAAGCTGGTGATTGCGGATCAAGTCATACGCGAAATGGGCTATGAATAAACTATTTATTTTAAATGTATATACAAAAAATTGATAATCTTAAAAATACCTGTTCTGGTATAAAATATTTTTGATATATATATTTTTGCATTATAATAATCTATATTTATATTTTCAAGAAGGAGAATTTGTAATACTGTTATTATATATATTTTTAAAATAAAATTATTATTTATAAAATGTTCTGTTTTATTATTTAAAATACCGAAACTTATGTAAATCGTAATAACTGTAAGGTTATTACAGTAATTTTTTGTACAGTTATAGTCCAAACCGAGAAAAACGTATTTTTTCGTAACATTCTATCAACGAACGTATTTTTTTAAATGAAATTTCAAATGTTATATTGAAAAACAGTTTATAAAGTAATTATGATTATAAAGAAATTATTACAATTTTTCATCTTGGATTTTTTTTATCTAACAATCAGACTATGATGTTTGCCAAACGACAGGTGACTTCGATAAGATATAAGGAATTTTGAATAAATAAATAAATATTGAAGTATTTTGAAATTTGAAAAATACAAAATAAACCATTATCAAGCATATTATTTCAATTTGCAGTTTTTTTCTATTACCAATAATATATTTTTAATCGCTACAAAAAACACATCTCGCCGTGATATCTTAACTTATCTACGAGTATATTAATGAAATGATTAGATAAGCCCGTTATAGGACGCCTAACAAATATTACTTTGAGTAATAAAGTCAGAATTGTGAATTGATTTTTCTTATGCACAAAATTGTAAATAATTTTGTTTAAACGTGGCGTAATTATATAGGAAGCAAATAAAAGTGGAAAACAAAGGCGTGTTTACGTTAAGATATAATAAATCGAACGTAGTGGCATATAAATAATAATTTGTATTCGTAAGAGGGAAGATTATTTAGTCAGAGCATTATTTAAAACAATAATATTAAAACAATAGAGAAAACTTTGAACATTAATTAACAACGGCGGGTTCATATTTCAACGTTTATAAATCGTATACGCTATTTGAATAAAATACATTTTACTATAGTAATATAAAATTAATTTATAATAAATAAAATAAAGCACTGTTTTACCAGTAATTACAGCAAAATGAAGAATATTTTTTTATACGTCGTTTTCTTTTGTTCTTTTGAAATAATACTTGGTGATAGCAAAATCGATCTTTGTGAGGTGTGCAAATGTTCTAAAATAAAAAATCCAGATAATAAGCTTTCAATATCATGTAAGTTTTCATATATTGATTGGGAAAGAGTGGATTGGCCACGAAATGATGAAAAAATTGAAATAGAACTTGGAGCAAGCGGACAAAACAGCGGAGCAACCATGTTGCCAAGGTTGAGGAAAAAATTACTTTAATGTTACTTGAAATATATTACAGTTCATTTCAATTTGTAAATTTTACATTTCGCTCATTTATCTGTCTATTGAACTCACGACAATAGAATAACTACAAAATTAATTATAAAATAAGTGATTATTGGAATTCAGATCGATTAACCAGATTTCCTGATTCGATTAACCTATTTTTAACTATAATTAACTTAACCTTTCAGATTCCCCTACAATGAACAGATAAAATTTATCAATATCACTTCAAGTGGTATAAAATCTGTAAAACCAGGAGCTTTTAAAAATCTGCCCAACTTAGAATATTTATCGTTAACTAACAATAGCATAAAATACCTCGGAGGAAACATATTTCAAGGACTCAAAAAACTTAAATCGTTAGACCTTTCCCAAAATAAACTGACCGAAATAACCAGCGACGTTTTTGAAGATCTTCAAAATTTGGAAGAATTGTATTTAGGAAATAATGAATTGACTAAAGTGCCAATTGAGGTAATCGAGAGTATAGTGATGTATTATCTAATGTTCTTAAAAATCAAGTTATTAATAGATTCAACATGTTGTAGACATTAGAAAATTTGAAGGAGTTAAGAACTTTAGATTTGTCTTCAAATATTATTTTCATTTTGAAAACAAATGAATTGATGTTACCGAAATTAAAGAACTTGGATTTAAGTAAAAACAATTTAACCGTCATTGCCAGTGAAACTTTCAGCGGACTGAAATCATTGTAATTATATTTATTCATAAGTGTGAACAAGTTGTTCTTCCAAACAAATGCTAAATCCTGATTTATTTTACAGAGAAAATATAAACTTATCTAACAATAAAATTGTCAACATTGAATCAAAAGCATTCGATATCAGTAACCTGAAATCTTTGGACATTTCGTACAATCGACTTTCCAATGTTCTTACTCTACCAGAAAGTATACAAGTTGTAAATCTTGAATGGAACGCTTATATATTTTGGCCTTTTGAAAAGCCCATTGAAGAATTGCGTTATTTAAATTTACGCCAAAATAACATACGAAAAGTGAACTTGGATGAATCTTACAAAAAACTAGAGGTATGTAGTTTATTATGAAATAATTTGAATAACTATCAGAATCAAGTATCATTCTTTTTTCAGACCTTAATACTTTCCGGAAATGTACTCATTGAGTATCCGCGAATGAAACTAAATGAGCTTTCAACATTGGACTTAAGCAACAATGATTTTTCAATATTACCAGAACAACTCGACATAAATCTAATGCCCAATTTGAGACACCTTTCACTAAGTGGAAATCCAATTCGCAAAATTAAATTTGAAAATATCCTTTCCTTGGAAACGCTCGAGATAAACGATATGTCAAGACTTACAGAAATTTCGGGACTCGAAAACATACGTAATAATATAATTGAGCCCAAACGATATGAAATCTTTATTATACAAATGTTCTAATAAGATATTGAATTTTTAGATGGCAGAATATTTGTCGAATCAAATAAACCTTGTGTTCATCTGAGCATTTCAAATTGTGAATTGCTGGTTAAAATACAAAATGATGCTTTTGAAAATATAAATTTATGTAGTGTGAGTAGATAACGAATTTATAAAAAATAATACAAAATTAAATTCACAAAATCATATTTCAGTTAAATTTGAGTCATAACGCTCTGAAAGAAGTGCCGCTCTCGGTGCCAAACGACATAGAACTTGATTTACAGGTAGGTACTAAATCAAATTAAATCTAGCAATTTAATGAATATATTCAAGAGATAGGAATATTGCAAAACCAAAACCAAAACCAAGATCAAAACCAAATCCACGCAAATTAAAATAATTTCAATTACAGGGAAACCCTTTGATATGCTCTTGCAGCCTACAATGGTTTTTAGACGATATATTACCATTTTTGTATAAACATCACCAGCACGTTTTACCCGAATTGCGATGTGGTTCTACGCGTTTGGTTTATTGGTACAATTGGCCTGGCAAAGTATTGTGTGATAAAGACTCAAAGAATTATATGAAAGCCGACCTGAAAGATTTGGTAAAACCCAAATACTGTTACAGATGTTTCTTCATTTATTGATTTTAGCATCGTTTTTTATATTACTTCGCCATAAACAATTAACGAAAGTGATATATTTTAGAGCCTAGCATCAAGCACATACCATCAAACAACTTT